>NC_072450.1:1234102-1290365 GCF_027596085.1 Anoplopoma fimbria | reverse complement strand
GCACTTATTGTATTCGTATTAGTTTGTTTCTGTACTTTTGCTCTGGTTTATGCTTTTAGATGCTTGTTTAAGAAAGGAGATGCACTTATGACTTCTGGTGACTAGTAGTTCTCTTGAATACCTATGTTGAATACACTTCCTGTAAGTCGCTTTGGATAAAAGCGTCTGCTAAATAATGTAATGTCAACAGTATATTCTATTAAGATATTCTGATATAGGCCTTAATCGGAATGTTGCTTTTTCCGATAAAGACATGTGGGACTCTTCCAGAATATGCGTGTCAACGGTGTGTGTTTTAAACGTATTCTTATACAACGGCTTGTACGATTTCTTAGGAAAAGAAACTCCTAATTTTCGTGCGTTTTTCAACGACACGTGTCAGTGTCTGCTCGTTACACGAATACAGTCTTTTCAAAATAAACGTACTCCTCGTTCATGATGACGTGGATAACATACAAAATCATTTTGTGGGATATCTACGAAATGACAGCGCTGTTTTTTTTTCTTGCTATGATTTCCGGATGAGACAGGATGTAAAAAAATAATATTTGATTAGCCATGTTAACAGTTTAGGAGTATATGTATGTATATTTTTTGGAGTAAGGGTAAAAAGCAGAATATTTACTGCATGTGAACGTAGTCGGTGACTAGGCCGGACTCTTCCTGCCTTTGTTTGTACAGCTGACGAAAGAAACCAAAAGAGAGTACGAGAAAGAATGAGTTCCCTCCAGAGTTACACTGTTGCACATCCTCCTCTTCCTCTTCCTCTTCCTCTTGCTTTTCTTCCTCTTCCCACTCCTCCTCGTCCTCCTCCTCCTCCCTCCGGTCTTTGCATGTTCCACTGGTGGCGAACAAACCCAGCGTTGTGTAATAACATCACAAATGGAGTTAATGTTGCAGTAATGTAAGAACATGCAGGACTGTGTGCAGTGGAGTGTGTGTATATGTGTGTGTGTGTGTGTGTGTGTGTGTGTGTGTGTGTGTGTGTGTGTGTGTGTGTGTGTGTGTGTGTGGTCCAGAATAAGTGAATGAACACAAAGAAGTTTCACTGAGTGACTCTAACAAGTTTTTTTCTTCCTCACCTGTCTCCTTGAATTAATGATCTCCTCCGTCTTTGATTGAACTCGGTCCTCCTCACTGAGACGTCTCTTAGAGGCGATGCATAAAAAAAGTACTTTGCATTCTTGGTTACTGGTCTCAGACCAGCGGAGTCAAACTCGTTAAGTTAAAGAGAGAGAGAGAGACGGAGGTCTAATGAGTGTGATGGCCTCTCCTTCCTCTCGTCTCTTCTTCTGTGGTGCAGAACTCAGTGACACGTTATGAAATCTAATTCAACAAACCGTCGTAGCCGGAGTTAATCTGATACTGAGTTAAAGTTAGTGATGTAACGGATCATAAGACTCACAGATCGGATCAGAGCAAAAGAAAAAAGGGAGCAAATATAACTATATAATTCATCTCTAATATCCATTTTATATTAATGTGAAAACTCCTCCTTCAAACTACTGGATTTATTCTAGTTCATCACCAACACTACATTTTACAGATTACATGTGAACACATCATGATAACAATATAATTTACCTTCAACCAATAATCATTTTAACTGAACAGAGCCTGAACGCATCATAATGAAACGCAGTTTTCTTGGATTCACGTCATAATAATATTTTGACCTCAAGGAAAATGAAATGAAATGAAATGACTCATGTTTTAGCCAACCATTTCCTGGTGGTCACAAAATACTTTATAATATATGAATAGATATGATTATTACTGTTGTAACACATATTATTATGTGTGTATTTATGTACATGTACACGTGTGTAAATATCATTTTACAAATAATATTATATTTTTGCTTTTCAACTTTTGTCTTGTTTTTAATCATGTAGTTTGCTGTTGATTTCCAGTGAATATCTTGAAAAAATCAACAGAATTTGATAACAAAATAATTAAATTTGAATGTCAATTTATGTTAATGATTAAATCCAAGCTTAAGAAAATGAAAGTTACATTTTACCAAACCTGAAACAATTTCTCAATTAGTTTAACAATTTGAGCATCAATGATCCAAATTAATGTTTTTGATGATTTATTGTGATTTTTTTACTTTAGTTAATATCTATCTATATATATATATATATATATATATATATATATATATATATATATAGTATATTAAATAAACATTAAACTGAAACAGCTTTATTTTTTTATTTGCAGATTGAAATGATATTTTCGGCTGCATTAACTTCCTGTTGTGTAACGGTTTCTATATTTGAGTGTTTTGATGCCGTCTGTCATTAAAACGTCTGCTCATGAATATTCGCCGTCCTTTGCGGCTTCGTCCCCTTTTGTTCTCGGCGTTCCCGTCCTTTGACTCGGTGACGTCGTATCATCTTGGATCAAAGCAGACGTCTCCGTCTCGTCTCCGTCCTCGAAGACGTCCAGTCGTCCCTCAGACAGTTTAATCCTCCTCCTGTTGGATCGGTTACAGATCTCCTGCTGTGATCTCTGTGTGTGTGTGAGAGACTAAGTATTTCATTATTTCATATTCTGTCCAGTCTGATCTCATTCTAATGACATGCTTTCACCACAATTACACATCATTAACACGATGAAATTCTTACTGAGGGACCAACAAGAATGTTCCCATGATGCATCACATCTATCACATGACTTTAGACGGATTCATTCAGGCCCAAACTGATAATGTAAAAAGACTTTCGTAGCAATTCCTACAAAAACATTATGCTCCGTAATTTGAAGGTATTCCACATCATTTTTTCGTATGTAATCAAAGTAATCTTGAACCAGGAAGTGATTCAACAAACAGCGATCTTTCATCCAGGAGGTCGCCGTTTGTCCACGTATGAAACGAGAAGTCAATGTTGATTTATTTGTCGCATCATTAACATACTTCCACTGGTAGTTAGTTTAACCCAAACAACGATCTTTTCCTAAACATAACACATTTTTGTCGAGTAAACCTAACTTAATATTTTTCGGTGAAGATGGAAGTTTATTTTGAAAAGACTGTGTTCATCTAACAAGCAGAAATTGACATGTGTTGCTGGACTTTTGTTGGAAAGCTCTCCAGGCAGCAGAGAAGTTCTTCTCGTCATCATAATGACATCTTTCTGCAGACCGGAGGGGTGTTCATGTCTGTAACAAAGTTCACATGTCACCAGCCTCTGTTTACTATACACTGCTGACTCTGTCAGCACGTTTCACCAGCCTCTGTTTACTATACACTGCTGACTCTGTTAGCGCTGTTAGCACTGTTAGCTACGAGCCGATGGCTCACTCGTCGCCATGTTGAGAGCCGTTGAGAGGTGCTCCCAATCTTGTATCTTGCACCTTTAAGTAAGTATGCTAATTAAGGCAGTTTCCAAACCTGATTGGAATTAAATGAATTAGAAACACATCAAATGTACTTTAAAATGAACACTTACTGTTAGTAACCGTGCTGTTTGAGTGCTTGTTTTTCCAGCAACATGTGCTTTTTGTTTACATTTTGATCATGTGGTGTTGTCATGTGTTTTCTGTTTTCGTTTTGTTGACTCCACCCTGTCTTTGTTTGTTTTCCACATCGTGCCAGTTAATACCTGAGCCTTTCCAGCGTTCCGTAAATCTTGTTATATTCTGTCTGCCTGTGATTTTTGACCTTTGCCTGTGATTTTTGACCTGCCCTGTTTGGATTCTGTGTTTTGGATACCTTTGCCTTGGACTCTGTTCTGACTTTTGGATTTTTGACCTCTGCTGCCTATTGACTACGAGACTGCTTTTGCCCTTTGGATTGTTGCTTGAGAACTTAATTAAATCTACTCTGAACCAAGAGCTGTGTGTCTGCTAGTGGGTCCTTTGCTACTGAATCCCTAACACTTACAAATCAAAGTTTACTTCATTATGGGTCAATACATTTGGTCAACACACGTCTCTCCCTTGTTTCCTCGGTTTAGTTGTCTGTTCTCACTCGTAGCTCTGCTGGTGGCTGAAGTCTCTGGAGAGCTTTTATGCTTTTGTTCCTCTACAGTTTCGTTGTGAACGTCAAAATAGTTGTGCAGAACAAAATCATTATTGATAAGAAAAGGAAAGTCCTCTGTTTTACGTCCGCACCTTCTTCAAAAGCCGCAAACCGTGACTTCAAACGTCCGCTCCGTAGGTTTTGATCAACCCTCGAGTTTTCAAACTAACCGAGCAACAGTAGCCTTTCCAAATTCCTCCGTTTTGGGGGGTTTAAAACTAGGTGTAAACATAGCGAAATATATGTGTTTTAAAATGGAAATATAGTAGTGTGGATGGAGCCTGAATCACATTTCTCATTTCTCTGCTTCAGTCTCTCCTCCTCGTGTTTCAGAATGCTGAGCGGTCAGAAGCTCTGCCGTTGAAGAAGACGATGAGGCTGCGTTTCTGTTTATTCTGCTTCAGTGAACGAATGAATATTTTACATCAGATTATATGAGCTGTTATATTATTAACATAAAAAAGTTGCATTAAGGGAAGGGCTTGGCAGGAGAGGGAGGACACACTGAACCACACACACACACACACACACACACACACACACACACACACACACACACACACACACAAAACGCATCATAATCAAACGTCAACAAACACACCTGATGGTGTCAGTGGCTGTATGCATCACACACACTCTCTCACACACACACACACACACACACACACACACACACACACACACACACACACACACACACACACACACAGATGAAAAGCAGCCGTCTGTGAGCCGGGTTCACTCAGTAATCCTGGTTTTGACACTGTAAAGCTCCCACATGCTCCAAACCTTCACATCAAAAAGACGAGGTGAAGCCACCGGAGCCTCCATCTGTCCAACGCTTCATTTTACATTTACACAGGATATCCATTTGGATTCATATTAAAGTTATTATCCTAAACCCACCTATGAGAGCATTTAATGTATTTACAGTCTGTAATTGCTCGTATTCTGACTCTCCTCTGAGGGACTCAGGTTGTCGATTCACAGATGCGAGCATGTGTGTGATGCAGAATATCACAGGGTTCACCAGTGTTACCTCCATGTAGACGACGTTTCTTCTATCTTGGCTAACGTAATTACTATTGGTGCTTTGCACATGTGGCAGTCAGAGATACTGTGGGAAACCAAGTTTTTTGTGAGCTCACAGTGACTTTTTAACATCAAACTCTATTCAGTTCATCTTTGAGTCCAGTTGGATGTTTATGTCAGATTTTTTAGAAATGACCTCCAGGTGTTCCTGAGATTTAGAGTTTACGAAAATTGGACCAAATGAAAACGCTATATAATGAATTATATTTAATAAAACATCCAGATCATCTGCGGTTCTCAGGAGCCATAGTTACAGGGGGTGTGTTCTGCACTCCGGCCTTAGGGAGCAGTAGTGAGCAGACATTGTTCACACTGATAAGGAAATAACTACATTTTGATTGATGTATAAATACATACAATGTGATTGTATAGACATTAAAGGTTTTTTTGTGGAGGTTTTGACCTCCAGAAGTACTATAGAGGGGTCCGACTACGAGTCTCTCCATAAGAGATGCAGCAATGCATCATGGGTGTCTTTTCAAAAGCAGCTGTTGCAGATATTTCTGGTACTATATGTGAAAAATGTTTAAACACAATCTTTTCCAGAGAAATATTACTGAATAATGAAAATATTTTAAAGTCACTGAAAATATGCACACCCAGCTACGTTTTAAGCCTGATCGGAATATTTAACAGTGTCTGAAATAAGAAGAGAATTTGAAAGTATTGCCCCAGCAGTCTTAAGAGTTATTAATATAATTACTTACCTTTGTTAAAAAATGTGATATAATATATATTATAAAGAGTCAGGAGGCTGTAAAGTTAATAAAGCAGCTAAATAACAGAACAGATTCACTGTAAGAACATCGACTGACTGACTTTAACTCCTCTGAGATTAAATTAGTCCCTTTAAAGCAGTAAAACACACTGTAGCTCATACAGGAAACTTTATATTATAATGTTACATTATTATGTGTGGACTATGTGTCTCCTGCTGAAGTCTGAAAACAGTCCGGACTTGAGACAGAGGACATTTATCCGTCCGTCCAACAGAACTCCGTCTCAGGTTGGTAGGTCTCACTTTCTCTCTTTCCTCGGTTGTTTTGACAAGAATGATAAATGAGGATGTCGGACTCAAATAGCTGCACACAAAACTCGAGAAACTCTCTGCTGCACAAATGTTCAACGCACTCTGAAGGTGACATTGTTGACAGAAAAAAAGACTCTAGGATGCACAAATAACTCAGGTAAACCGACCGGCCAGTGTGTATTCCAGTGTTCTCCACTGCTAAAAGTTTATTTTTCCTATCCTGTTTATTAATAACATGATTTTTGACAGATGTGTCAGGAATTAAAAGAGTGAAGTTATTTAAATCACATGGATTGAATCCAGAAAATGAACCTCTGCGTCTGAAAAGTGAAAATCTTAAAGCTGCATTCTCTCTGCTGTCCACCAGGGGGCGACTCCTCTGGTTGTATAGAAGTCTATGAGAAAATGACTCTACTTCTCTCTTGATTTATTCCCTCAGTAAACATTGTAAACATGAGTTTATGGTCTCAATCTCTAGTTTCAAGTCTTCTTCAATACAGCATGATGTTCATTTAGTAAATGATGGTCAATTAGAGTCAAATAGATCTTTAAGGCGGACCCGTCTTATTCTCCTTTATGCGACAAGACGTTCCTCTGAGTTTTGTTCAGTTCTTATTTTTAATATTTATTTTTAACTGTTTAACTGATAGCACAGTTAAACAGGTCATTATTAACATCCCTACTTAGAAGAACTTACTCTGTTTAATGGTATTATGAAGTACTCGTATCAGTATTCGCTATTGGCAAGTATTCAAATGTAAGTACTTCTTTTTTGTCTGAAATCTGTGAATCAATAATAGAGATTAGCAGCTTGTGAATGAGATTCAGTCAAGATTTATCAGACGTCTCTGTACTGAAGAAGAGCAAACAGGCCTTTTTTTACTGTGGTCCTCTATTTGTTTTTGTGTTTAAATACAAGCACATTTACATCATGCGAGGTTGCTGAGCAACATGCAGAAGCAGAAAAAAGAGAGAAAGTGTGCGTGTTGAGCGCTGCAGAGCTGCTGACTCCGTGTGACACCACCAAACCTGAATGCATCAGAATCAGCAGTGAGTCATAGCTGCTCCACAGAACACACTAACTGAGTCTGACTTCAGCTGCAGCTGAACGGAGCAGATAGAACGGAAATCAAGATTTTTTTGACAGTTTTGGAGTCTGATGACAGTAACGTGAATTTGCATGAGCCAGAGGAGGAAATCTTTGGCTTCTTCTTCCTCCAGCGTTTTCTTTCTGCCAGCTGTACTGTATCTACCGAACGCAGGCAGGTTTTTTTTCGGATTGCCCCTTTGTCACATTTCAAGTCACAGCTCGGCACAGAAAACACCGAGGTCAGCAGAGCGCCCGGCTGAACACACGTTCTTTGCAGAAAAATGAGTTTTGACAGTGTTTTCTGCTGATTATAATGAGGACTAATTGAGCTGTGAGTGTGCAGGCTGCTGATGGAGCGTGGGGTCGGTGGAGCTCGGCCCCGAGGGGTCAGTAAACAGCTTCACACGGACGCATGGCGGCGCAGGACAAACTTAATTAATGCAGCGACGTGAGTGGTTGAGAATGACATTTACAGAGAGCCACACAGATAACACGCAGACAGGATTAACTCAAGTCCCTGCTCGTTACATATTCACATGACGGCATGCAAGATGAAGCTTTAATGACTGAAGCAGATGTAGAGTGCATTTAAAACAAAAGTGAAGCCTTGTTCACAACGTAAACCGCTCTGCTGCACAATGATTCTGTTCCTACGTCTGCGTCTGACATGAAGAATTACTTTAGACTTTAAGGCGTTCAGAGGGATTGTAAGAATGAGAATGTCCCCGACGGAAAAACAACAGCAAACGACTTAACCAACGTGTCTTCAGATGACGATTTGTTTGATATCTTACATAAAATGTATCCTCGTTTTTTGTGCGATTTCCTCAAAAGTTGAGCAACGCGGGCTCGTTAAACGCATACAGTCTTTTAAATAATCTTCCTTCTTCACAGGAAACAGTCAACAGGTTTTTTCTTTAACCATGTCCAAGATGTTTCCTCAACCTTCAGTTAAAAGCAGTTGACGTTGGCCAGGTCCACTCACCATTTCATCAAGTGTCTCGAATCTGGATGAAATTTAGGAGATGGTAAAGCTTCTTAAGCTATTTGATAAGAAGAATAACAGTTTAGCTAACGTTAGCAAGCTAATAACAGTAAATCGTTTAAATTCAGCGCCCCATATCGCTATTTCCAAACTACTGCAGATGTCTTATTTGTCGACTCTGCGTCGAGGCTTTCGTCATTCAGAAGTGGCCGTGGTTTAATATCTAAGACCTCCACTACGTTTTTTAGCTTTTTCTGTAAATGATGCAGCGGTTTGACATTCTGACACGTTGTCACACTACTTCCAATAGCAATGTGCTTTCCTACGCTGTGAAAAGAGTTTTTGGATGAAACATTAAGTTCTTAAATTTAACTCATTAACTCTGAGTTTATATCCACCGCTCGTTTAAGTCGTTACTGCTCAACCTCACCTCAGTGAGTCTGCGACTTTCCATAAGTCAGTTTAGTTTATATGGATGTTCAGTACACTTAGAAATGGCCGCCGCTCTGACCATTAGTTGATTTAAATATTATTTGTCTATGGTGTAGATCTGAGTTCTAAGCTTCTGGCTTCAGCCTCTCACACACATATCTAAAGTTTGTCTCTCTGAATCATTTCAAATCAGCACAAAATAATAATAATAATCTGTGTCTCACATTGACTCTGTGAGGGTTAACGTGCCACGAGGAAGCATTTTGATTTGTTTTAGAAGCATCAGTATGCGAGTCAGAAGGAGCAGATGTCTTCACAGATGTTTCAGTAAAATAATGTTATTTAATGTTTTATGTTTTCACAGAGCGTCACAGATGAGGACCTGAGCTCTCTGGGTTAGCAGCAGGTAAATGATAAATAACAGCAAAAATAAAGCACACAGAGAAACAGACAAACCCACAACACAAATACTCTGAAAGTCCTTAGAAATAAACATGATGATAATAAGAGTTAAAACATTTGTCATAAAAAGATGTGAGTCAGAGCAGCAGCTGCTGTTTGTGTTTCTGAGGACATTCCCACTCATGAACAGAAGGCACATTCAGGGACACGCACAGGCTGGCGTGGGACGGAAACCACGGCAACCGCTGATTGACAGCGACCTCTGACCCCGATACATGGACATTTATTCCAACAGGAAATACTAGAGAGAGATTTAAAAAAAAAAAAATCAATGCTGGCTTTTGCAAACACGTTGTAACATCTTTTTATTTTCAAGAGGAGGCTACAGCTGTTACCTTCTTTAGAGGTCTACAGGTACCAGTTTAAAGGTGTCGTCGTCACCATGGCAACAGCCTCAATAGTTCACACAGTGTCCATGTCACTGTGTTTCGCAGTAATTATCCATTTCATTTGGTCTTTATTCTATCCATTGACAAATATCGTAATGCATTTCTTCATAGTTTTTTGTTTTCACAGGTTACATTTTAATTAGGTTGAAAAAAACTCAGTCTGTAATATTTGTCGTCATCATTTGTTTTGGTGATAAGTTGAACTCTGAGTTGTGATTTCAACAGCGAATCGATAACAGCCGCTATCTGCCCCATTTTAAAGTACCATTCACAAAAGATATTACAACTTAAACATGTCCATAAAGGGTTGCAGTTGAGGTGCAATTTGTCCTTTTTTTGCGTCCTATTGAAATCATCCATATGGACAAGTGTCGGTTATGAGGAATAACAGTCAGTCTCGTGTTCGTACTCTGGTTCATTCCTCTCCTCTACTTTTATTTTGTCTATATACACCTCTGCACAGCAAAGCTCACACACATATGTAGGAGGGGGAAATAATACATGAGTAATGAGGAAAGATTTTGAATTTTCTCAAAAACATGCAGCAGAAACAACAAGTACGTCTCTCCATTAAGCGACACTGAGCACATTAACGTGATTAGGTATTTTTCAAAAATGTCACGTAGAGGAGCTTTATTCATTTATCTTTTAAGACACAACTGTCACTGCATCCCAAAATAAATTAGTTTATAACGGACACTTTTTATAAAAGCTTCAGTCAACACACACTCTCTGCAGACTTTAATAACATCACTGTAACTGTGTTCCTCTCTCAGCGCTGATCTTTGTGTATTTCACTGTATTTACATTGAGGCTCATTTACATAGAAAAGGTTTCGATTTGGTGTCAAATGTCTGCAAATGTTCCTAATTTAATACGTGACAAATATCAACCGAGCATTGAGGAGCTGTTTGTTTAGCAGCTCAGTTAAAGAAACATTTCACCCTTTGAGGTCCTTTGAGAATTACAGTTTCTTTTTTCTTATTTCTGCACCTTCAGCGGAAAGGGGAAGTAATCCCTGAATGCTTTACCTAATAAAGTCTTTTTAAATAAGATAATCCATTTTCAGAGTGTCCATTTTTATTAATTGTCTGCAGACTGACTAATGGAGGAGAAACTGAACGGCAACAAAAGGAAGAGAAGGACGACTCAGAGGAGAACAGGAAGTTGTCCAAACCTCAGGTGGCGTTATTAAAATGCTCCCGCCGTCTCAGAAGCAACATGACTGAGAGTCACTTCAGCAGCAATCTGGAAAGTAATCGAAGCCAATTTGTTACCTAAATGACTCGCGTCCCATCGGAGGAGTGCTGCTCTGAAATCAGACGAGTGATTCGTCATGCTGACAGGGACAAAGCTGAGGCAGCGGTGTTTGAGCGGCGAGGCTCGGCCGCCGACTAAACAAGAAATTACAGACGCTTCTGACCTGCATAACAACAGAAACGCACGCTGCTCCTGAACGCACCGCGAGTTCAGAAAGTTTTAAGTGACATTAAAGAGCAGGAAATGAGCCAGCGGTGGTGGAAAGTGTCCAAGAGGAGAGACAGATGGACATGTCAATCACTCATCGTTACTATCGGCATGACGATCCTAGAACAGGTAGCAAGCTTCATGTTTATTTACAGACACAAACTGGAATCAGACATGCTAAGAACATGCTAACAACATGGTAATCAGAAGTATGTCTCCGTTCAGATCTCAGGTCTGCTGCTACAGTTTGTCTTGCAGACTTCAACTTGACGTCAAAGATTTGAGCGGATGTATTTTTGCCGTTTGGGCGAAATTGCTTTGATTGATTCATTTTACAATACTTTTAAACTCAGACTATAGTCAAGCTTTTCAAAAGACAACAAAACACACTAATCTGTCTTCAACATTGTTAGATTTGCTTGTTTCTCGCAAGAAAACAAGTTCTTGTTAAGCTGAAGTGTACTGGAAGATTTTAATGCACCACCCTAAGGACATGTTTTATAGTATTTTTAACTCACGTTACTAAAGCTAACTGCTGAGATATGGAGAAGCTGCAACGCTTCAACAAATCAGGAACAGAGAGACGAATACTGTTCTTCATCTTCAACCGAATTAAACGCTTAAAACTGTCGACGTGTGATTATGAGGAACACTGAATACGTATTTAACAAAGACCAACCTGACATCTGTACACATTCATTTATATGTAAAAGTCCTGCACTCCACCATTAATGTGTCGGTCGAACTGAGAGTGAGCTCAGCTGAAATGTAAGTAATCTTTATGGAAAAGAAGATTACACACAACTCCACGGACCATGAATATTGACAAACTATTCTAGCCGTAGTTTGAAAATGTTGTTTACAAAGTCAACCTCATGGTTGGCTCTACCGGGAAACTCATAGAGTGTCCAACGAGAGAGGATTCATCCTCAGGGGAACATGAAGGCTGGTGTGGTTTTTTTACCTTGTGAGTCTTAATAATTCATGATGGGAAAATGTGGTCCAACTGTATCAGGAACTACATACAGACTATTCGGTTATTCCTTCTTTGGGTTGGTAATGGGTTTGCCATTTTGGGATTTACCCTCGGAATCACAAACACACATAAAACACATTACATTTCTTGGAAAAAGCCTTGAGTTTGGCATTTTGGTGTCGCCATGTTGTTATTTTTGCAACCAGTGATTGACAATCTGTCATCACAGTAGCCCCGCCCTAAAGCATCCCCTGCTTTATGGTCTGTTTGACTCTAAATGGAGCATCATTTACTAAATGAACATCATGCTGTATTGAAGAAGACTTGAAACTAGAGATTGAGACCATAAACTCATGTTTACAATGTTTACTGAGGGAATAAATCAAGAGAGAAGTAGAGTCATTTTCTCATAGACTTCTATACAACCAGAGGAGTCGCCCCCTGGTGGACAGGAGAGAGGATGCAGCTTTAAGACATGAAGCTTTGACTTCACTTATTAGGGGTGTGTACTGTCCATATGAGGCATAAAGACTGAACTCGTGGACCCGCCATGACAAAGTTTGTTAGAATAAAACAGGTCTCTGAGGTTGTGCTGCTTTAATGACTGGAGTCGGTGCTGCATACTAACTGCGAGGTTAAAGCTCTGATGAGATGATCTCCAGTTCAGAAGAAACCCGTTCGGACTCGACTCTCGACCTCTCAGTTAGTAAAGTAGAGCAACAAGTTCAGGACCCTTCCACCTTAAGGTCTGTTGAATGGCGTGCAGAGAAACAAGAGGAATCAATCATTTAAAGACGATGTGGCAGGTTGAGAGAAAGTTCTTCCAGCAAACACACTAAACTAAAACCCTTCATCTCATAGCTGAATCCTCGGATCCCTCAGACATCATGAACTGATGATGTTCTGTTTCCTGTATTTTGTCTCGGGGGGGTTCGACTCCCATCGCCGTCCTCACCGTCTCTGCCAGCGACGCCTCGCTCAGTTCCAGCGGCGGTTTCAGAAATCTTTCCAGGCGTCAGCCCCCGGAGAGATTATTCTCTTACAGGAGATCATCACTCAAATTAAAAATTCATGTTGCTCCAGTGTTGGACGTCGGCGTGCTGAATATTAAGTGTGAGCCAAGTCAGACTCAAACCTGGACCGAGTTAACGGTGAACACAGCTGACTCAGTAATTGATTCTGGGATTACTGTTATCTTTATTATTACTGGTGTTATCACTATCTTTGCATTAAAATAAGGCCAGTATTAGCTTGAAAATGCATTTTCACAACATCTTGAATAATGGAATATTTTTAGTGGTGCAACGAATAATAAAACTCGCGTTTCAGATCAGCACAAAAGGAAAAAAGGGAGCAAATATAACTTTTGGATTTAGATATACTAATAACTGATCATTGATGATCAATATAGTCAGATACAGATCCCTTTGTTGTTTGGTTATAGCAGCTGCTCTACAAGACTCATTTTTGTTTTGTCATCGTCCCAAAAATCATTTCAAAACTAAAGTCAGTAAACCATGAAAAATACAAAATGTTATACTTTTACTTTGTTAAACTAACTTATATTGTTGGGTTTTTTTCATTAAAAAAAAACCACACAATTGAAATAATAATATAGTAGATTATATTATATTATTCCGCTAATTCCATGTTAGCCGTGTGTTTTGTAAATGATGTAACTTCCTGCTGATATGTTAGCTTCACGCCTTGGTAGTTTTTGTTGGATTTCTGAGCTTAAAACTGCGATTATTAAGTTTCTTCTGTATTTGGTTCGCTGATATTGGATCATTAACTTCATGTTAGCCCTGCTAATATCACGTCATTCATGCCATGCAATTTATGGTAGCCTTGTTTTGTTAATGTTATTTTAACTTCATGTTGTTGTTTTTTGTTGGAAGCTTAGTTCAGCAAATATAATGCTAGATTTGTGTATTGTTAGCCTAAGCTTATTTTAATGTATCCTCATACAACGGTTAGTTCGATATCTTACGAAAAAGTTCCTCATTTTTCGTGCGTTTTCTATGAATATTCTGCAACCCATGTCAATTTCTCATTACACACATACATTCTATTCAAAATAAACTTCCATCTTCACAGTAAATAACTTACTTAGGTTTAGAAAACAAACGAGTAAGTTAGGTTCAGGAAAAGATCGTGCTTTGGGTTTAAATAACTACGAAAGTTGCGTTACTGAAGTACAGATGTTAAACTTTTAATACTTTTAGTTTTTCCGTCTTTTCTAAACTCCACATCCCTAGATTCTTGCTTCTTATCACTTTTACTTTGCATTTACACACCGAGACAGCCAGCACAGAGAGTTTTAAACTGCCAGACAGTTTGAGAACAAAGTTTAGAAACATCTTTGACAGATTCTGAGTCCTGATAGTTATCTTTTTATTCTTTCTTTTTCCTTTGAAGGATGTTTTTGTTTTTCAGCTCAGACGTCTCAGAGTGACCGTTATTTTATCTGTTCTGGAGCTTTGGAAGTTTTCAGTCACCATTAGCATTCATGTTTTCGGCTCTCTCTCTCTTTTTTTTTTTATCACATAACGTTTTTGACTGTTTCTAACTCCAATTATGTAATGCCTGCTTGCTGCCTATTATTTGTTATATTTCCTGCCACTGGATACTGCATGTCTCACATGTGTTTAAAGTAAAACTTTGTTTTGTCATTAGGGCAGAAAGATTGATCATATGTGACAAAGATCTTCATAATTTCAGTTACCTAGTATTAACCCTCGACAAACGCTGATGCAGGAAACCCATATAAATTGAAAGTCACTGTGTATAGCATGTAGGAAGATATATTGAGGGAAATTGAATATAATATTATAAAGTATGTTTTATTTAGTGTATAATGACCTTAAAGTGAGAACCGTTGTGTTTTTGTTACATTGGAATGATTGTGTTTGGTGTTTGGTGGCTGTGATGACTCAGCGTGATGACACGGTGTTACTACAGTGTGCGACCCGCTCAGACCAGATATTTTAATGTCTCTTTAACGGCTGACACAGCCTTCGTGTTCATAGCTCTTTTCATGGACGATAACAGTCTCACTTCTGCAGAGCGGGAAAAATAGATTGTTGCTGTGGTTTGAATAATAGACATCTGAAGAAGAGCAGCTGGTACGCTTCGTGATGATTAGGTTCTACCCTTCGTCTCTTTGGAACCAAACTGGATGAACTTCCTTCCCAGTTCTTGTCAGCTCTTCACCTCCTTGTCGGGACCCCAACTGCCCCAACAGAATGGTCTCAATGAAATGAATGAGGAGACTGAAGTGCAGGTTTAAGACTCACATTTGATGTTGATGTGAAAATATCTCCTTTCTCACCGAAAACTACATTTTTTGATCAAAAACTAAATTTTACGAGATTGCATTTGAACACATCATGATAACATTACAACTTACCTTTGTCCAATACTCATTTATACTGAACAGAGCCTGAACGCATCATATTTGAACCGAATGGAACCTTCTTACGTTAGCAGTTAGCAGTGCTGCTAACGTTACTAGCTCTCCTCCTGTGGATTACAGGAATCAGCGAATAGAAAGCATAAATGCTGATGTCCTGGTCGTATATATTTAATATCGGCCGATAACAAGAATCAATAAAACTTTATTTCACACTGTGATGGTTAACGTGAACCGGTTTATCCGTACGGACAGTTACCCCTGTGATTGTTTCAAACCTGATTTGAGCCTGAGCTCTAACGTTTCTCATCACCTCTGCAGTCTCAGTTTTATCTGACCTTTGACTCAGTTTTCTTTCGGTACACGTGATTTCCCGTTAGCAGAACACGGCAGCGTCCCAAATTGGCATCAGCGCTCATTCTGTCTGACATAGTTGTTCTGAGGACGGGCTAATTGGAGCGGTGCTATTTTTGGTATAAGACAGCCAGTGCTGGTTTTGGCCTCTCATCATAAGCAGGATCTGATGTCAGCTGATGAAAGACTGTTGGTGCAGAGAGTAAAGAGGCCAACGGAGTGGACAGACCCTGTTTTTAGATCCTGTGAGGACTTGGCTGGGTCAGGACCTGCTGTTTGTGTGTCGCTCTGCTTGCAGATGAAAGTCAACGGGTATGAAACAGATATGTTATAGGTCTCTACAAGTGTTGGCAGCAGCCAGGCCTCCTGCTTTAACTGGAAAGCCTCTGACTTCACATACCCTCCCAACGCTGAAATAAAATAAGGTTTTCTTATAAAGACTACAATGTATGCATAAATGATTCATATGATTAAGACTACATTTCTCAGGATGAAAATAGGTAGTAATGTGACTAATAATAATTGTTTATAAAAATAAATGTTGCTGTTTTGACGGAGGCCAAACATCTCTGCTAAAGCTTTGAATACAGGCAGCAACCTCCGGCTCTGAAGAGTGAAGCCGATGCAGAAGTTTCTTTAACGTGCATTCCCTCTACTGACCAGGGGGGGGCGACTCCTCTGGTTTTATAGAAGCATATGAGAAAATGTCCAGCAAACCACAATCTTTCAGCCAGGAGACTTCTGTTCATTCTGTGTGAAACAAAAAGTAAAGGCTCATTTTATTGTTATATAACATTCGTACTTAGTAACAACACTTATGTGGTTATTTAACCCAAATGATGATCTTTTCCTAAACCTAACTAAGTATTTTACAATCTTTTCATAACCCTAACTCAGTATTTTACAATCTTTTCCTAAACTAAACTAACTATTTTACAATCTTTTCATAACCCTAACTGAGTATTTTACAAGTAGTTTTGTTTCCTAAACCTAACTGAGTTTTCTGTGAAGACTGAAGTTCATTTTGAAAAGACAAAAGATTAAGTACAAGTGTTGAAAACGCATCAAAAATGAGCAGTAACGTTTGGTAAGAAATCGTATAAAAACGTTGTATGAGGATACATTTATATAATTGTGGCAGTGACGGCACACTACGACCAAAACCCATAAAGTTATTTAAAATACGATCAAACCTAATTCAAAGGGAATAATTGGATTACCGCTACCAGAGATTTATACGGCGTCTCTACGTCACTCCTCCTCACTCCAAATATGGTCACTTCTTGTTTACTGGTTAAAAAACCAACATGCCGACGACCGAAATCAAAGATGGCGACAGCGAAATTGCCAAACTCAATAACTTCCACTTTTTATATACAGTCTGTGGTTGATCCTGATATCTCTGTGATGGCATATCTCTCAAAATGCCTCGACTCTTCCTGAATGTTATCGGCATTACTTCCTGCCGAGTCACTCACAAGTCAAGGCTCCTCCGGCTGATCCGTCCAATCACTGTTTCCTCTGACAGCTGATGTCTGGTCGGACTGAGAATGATAGACGCCTAGAACGCCGTGACTCACCGCTCAGTATCACCGCGTCTCCTTGGATGGTCGGCCTGATGTGTTTATGTAATATCCTCTATGGGCGGTGTAATAAGTGAAAAGGGGCATGAAGGCGGGGGGTGAGGTAATTGAATGTCCTTCATCTTTCCATTCCTCCACCTCTTTTTTCTGTCGACTCTGTGTAGGACGAACACCGCCGTCCTGACCGCAACCAAGGTCATAAAAACTTAATCATGAGGTGAAGGCAGGATTTTTCTCATTTTCTCTGTGTCTCCTTCCATGAAGAGATCTTATTGAAACTCTCCTTGGTGAATTCAACATGCTTTCATGTAGAGCTGCTTATATGCAGTACTTTAAATTCTGTTAGCAGCACATTAAATGGCAAGAATCCCTTAAGTAATGAAACGGTTGAAGTTTTCGACGTGTGGTTAATTCGGTGAGCTGAAACCAAACCACTTGGGTAAGTTTAGGAAGAGATTGTGGTTTGAGTCAAAATAAGCACATAAATTAACCTTCTGAACCCAAAAACCTGCTGCAAGATGCAAAAGCATTTTTTCTTTAAACAATCACCAAAACTAGACTGTTTATCACAGCCAGAAACAACAGTCATAATTGTCAGAAAAACATATTTCCATGCGACTTGGAACACATCATGTGTGATGGACTCTTCCTTTAGAACATGTAATCGTAACTAAGTTTGTAAGTATAGGTTGTTAAAATGTGAATATACATATATAGCCCATTTCCCCAAAAACTACTTATTCGGGGGAGATGCTACAGGTCATGAGTTCTGGTTGTTCTGTTTCTTTAAATGTGCAGGACTTTTGTCTTACAGTGAAAATCAATACTACAGAGAGTAACGTAAAGAAAAACAAGGAAAAAAGGAGCGAAAAATGCCCCAAAAATGCTTGAAGGGTTAACTAACTTACATCAGGCAAGTCAGGCTGCTCTCATTCAATACATAAAGAAATGAATGAGCTGTTATTCGTAGATATCCCACTAAATTAATTTGTATGCAGTCCAAATATGGTCACTTCTGTACACTGGTTGCTGAACTAAAGGCTTCAAAACATCAATCAACAAACCAACAGTTGAGGCCACGCTGACTACGTCCACTTCTTTGCATGCTGCAAAATGCTAGCAAATGTAGTAGAACATCCTGGTATTTTTTGCATACTGCATTGGGACATACTCAATCTTTTTTCTGCCATACTAAATAGTGATACAAATAATGCATTTTTGGGGCTTTATGAATAAAAATGACTTATATATGCAGTGACAGCATGTCTGTTGATGCAAAACATCATGAAGCTGAATTTAATTCAATTGAAAGAGGCTCTTCTGTCATTTGGCTCTCGGGCTTCTGGCATTTCAGCTGGCTGCTTGACTGTTTGAACCCAAACAGAATGCTTCCTCTTCCTCTTCCTCTTCCTCTTCTCTCTGCCACAAACATATCTCCCTCTCCGTCTCTCTCTGTGGTGAAGCAGTGAAGCATCTCTTCTCTTCTGGGAGCCGAGGCCCTCCCCTACAGCTGAGCTAATAGGACGTAGCGTCACAATGCTACAGCTGTCACTGTGTGTGTGTGTGTGTGTGTGTGTGTGTGTGTGTGTGTGTGTGTGTGTGTGTGTGTGTTAAAGCTCCATATGACTTTAGTGAGCTCTGCTTTCATATCTCGACTCCTCCTCCTCTTCGTCCTCCTCAGAGGCCTTTTCTAAACTAAACGCCCCTTCAGAGGAGGATGAACCACATTTTGCTCATTAGAGCATCAGATAAACCGCCCATCCTGCTGTGTGTGTGTGTGTGTGTGTGTGTGTGTGTGTGTGTGTGTGTGTGTGTGTGTGTGTGTGTGTGTGTGTGTAAACCCTTCCTTTCCCTATAATGGATGCCTGTGAGGAGCCGCGTCACTGAGGTCCAATTTGACATAAATCCACAGAGCTTTGCATCAAAGCCGAAGACATTTCCAAGCAGTTCAAAGTCTCCCTGAATGGGAAGGCAGCTCCGGGGTTTAGGAACCCCCCCCACACACTCTCTCTGTATGATGATGATGAAGAACGTCAGAGAGTTGAATCATCATCATCCTCTTGACCCCCCACCATGTAACCACCAACACCTCATTATTCCCAGAGAAAGAGAGAGCGAAGGATCAGAACGCAGCATTCTTGTCTCCCAGCAGGAGGTCTGACAGGTATAATACAGGTATAATACAGGTATAATGGTAGGACAGGTAGAGGACAGACAGGTGTCCATGTCGCCTGCACGCTTACAGTAATAAGTGAAGGAGCATATAGAGACGTGTGCAGTCACTTCCTGCACCGAGGCAAAGGAAACATAACTGGATGGAGATTAATGACGAGGCTCCTCCGTTCTCGCTGTATCGAGTCAACGCTGGTTGCTCCGATTTTCTCATTATAGAAAGAGAAACAAGTGTTAATCAAAGAGAGTGTGTGTGTGTGTGTGTGTGTGTGTGTGTGTGTGTGTGTGTGATGAACTGAGGTGTTTGTAGAGGTGCAGTACAAAATACAAAAAGGGAGCACATGTAGCTTTTAGAGATCTTTAATCACGTTTTTTTGCCGCCGATACTAATAACCGATCAATAATGATCCATATTGTCAGATACAGATCCCCCTGGTCTACAAGGATGTATTTGTATTCATAAAAACACACCATGAAAATAGTGTTTTTAGCGACGAACTATTTATGACCACACGGAAAGGTTACAGACATTCGTAGTTACACGACCAGGCGGTGTCGTGTCCTGTGGTTTGGATCTACTCGGTTACTTTGTTGAGTTAAGAACATCGATGTCTCTTCAGATGAAGGACTTCTTTAGCTTCACAACATGAACTGACCTGAACTTCTCTACAGACGACACGAGGAGTGTCCAGCAGAGGCTAATTAATAACATTCAGAAGCCGAAGTGAAGAGGGTCGGCCTTGAGCTGTGCTCTGAGCGAAGTCATGGACTGTTTTAATGATTCGATAAAAAAGAAAGATTCAATGAAAGACTCAGTGTGAGAGGAAGCACAGTGTGCAGTCTGAGGCAGCGAGAGGTTTAACATCAAGGCAAAGAGATTTATCAAGACGAGTTTAACACGATCATCCCCAAACAACACGATATTCTCTCTGTGATGATTATGCACAATATTGTATACATACAGTTATATCACGTCAGACTGCTACGTTCGTTCTCTTTAAAACATATTCTTAAGTCGTAATCATTCAGTGTTGACGTCCGTGACAAAACGCCAATAGATCGATTCATACATAGAATCAATACACAGATTCTTTACCAGAGAGCTGTCAGTAAAGTCTCTTTAATGTCCGATACCATCTGATTGGTACATTTGCCTCCACACACATACATCTGCTCTGGTTGATGTCTAGATAAACTCCGGGTTTCAGTCCATGTATATACAGACTCAGTCACCTTGATCCGTTAAAGTAAAAGCTGTCTGCTACTCGCTCAAAATTAAGATTTTGCTCACGTTGCTCTGAGGCCGGAGCTGATTTACAGGTGCTCAGCCTCGCATCGTAATCAGCATTGTGGAGCGTCTGGAGGTAATTCATTAAAAAACACAGAGTGAGAACGGCAACAATGAGAGGAAGAGGAAATGAAACAGAATGAGGACATTTACAAGGACTTCTTCTATTTCTTGAGTGCTTTCTTTTTTCTATTTCCAAGTGTAGATACTCGTGTTGAGTCTCAGAACTTCACATATTTGTATGCACGGACTTGAAAAGCCCTCGTTGGAATGACAGCTGAATGAGACCCTTGCTCCGCTGTTGCTCCATGGCAACCGTCCATCCAAAGGAGTGTTTCTGAGCAGATTTCTGAATTAATTTTAGTTAATCAACAGTGTACAGTCTGAAGGAGGATTGCCAGCTGAGAGAGAGAGAAAAATAAAGAGGTGAATTGACCAGCTGATGAGAACACTGACGGAAAAAAAAAACAGCTGCTGTGATGTTTCTAAACACACATTTTTGCAGATTGTGGGGCTTAATATGTAGGAAATTATAAAATAAGAGTCTAAATCTGCTAGTGGCTCCTGGAAGCCAATAGCTAACTTAGCTTAGCATGTTTTTACACTCTTTGTGCAATTTGAACAGGATATAGAGAGCTGCAGGAAAGCAATATTTCAGTAGGAAAACAGGAAGTCATCATCATCTCTGGTTCTCTCCACTAACAGCCAATGGGATTCATTCATTGGATTTTGATTATTGCGTTTCACAATCTGTTTGAAGAGAAGAGGATTTGTGAGATAAATATTATTTTCTTTGTTCTTTTATCAGAAAAAAAGCTCATTACACCACTACACACTGAAAATTGACCTCAATTCCTCCAGAACTCCCTTAGAAGGCCCTTAGAATAAAATTTTAGTATTCAGATGTTTTATCAGGTTTTATAACTCAAACACGTTGGTTTCAGAGTAAAACATTGTGTTGCCGTGACGATATGCATGGTCCCCAGAGGATGAATCTCAAGACCTTTTCTCTAGTATCACCACAAGTTTGGTGCTTTTGGTCCACAGTGAAATAGAGTTCTGCTGAGACGATGTTCTGAAGTCAAACAGGAAGTCGTCATCACTGGTTCCCTCCACAAGCAGCCAGTTGGTCATCAACATGAACAAGTGTAAAGATAAAAGCTAATGTTAGGCTATAAAGGTAACGCTTAAAAAAACACATTGAGTTTGAGACAAAGGAACAGGAAGTGAAAAAATGCTGACTCATGTCTGCAGAACTCTATAATGTACCAATAAATTAGCTTTAGCGGTGCTGCTTAGCATGTTTTGTTACTTTTGTAGAGAACCACGCTAGCTGTTTCCCCCTGTTATAATGCTAAGCTAGCTAGCATCCCACTTTATGTCCGATTCTACCGGTGACAATTTTTAATGCAAATTTAAAGATCCATCTTTTTTGTTTTTACTTCAGTCAGAGGTAAACGGCTCCATGGCTTCTGTCAAATCTCTATAAAATGATTTCTTACATCGTCCTACTGGTTTTTAATTGGCTGTTGGTTTTATTCAATTCCTCCTTTTTACTTTTTATTTTATTTTTTAATACTACATTATGTCTTAGTGCCCTTTATACACCTTTCTATGTATTTCATTTTGTATTAAAACCCATCCAGTTCGACTGTAAAGCACTTTGGGTCGAATCCTGTTGTTTTAAAATCTGCCATATGAATAAATTTACTTCACTTTCACAGTATCTCAACTCAAACAATAACAATATTAAGTAAATGCAGAAATTATTAAACAGAAAATGGATGCTGGAAAAAAAAAGGCCGGCAGGAATAATCAAAGGTTCTTCATATGCAAGTAAAGTGACACAAATATAGAAAAAATATAGAAAAAAAGACAAACTTGTTTGCTTTTGGAAAATAAAACAAACGTTTTTGTGAAAATATATATTAAAAAACAAAACGTTAACCTAAAATGAAAATGGAGGAAAACCTTAACAGAAGAAAAAGATGTGTGTCAGCGATAAATGAAAGCTCATGAATGAGGATATTTCTTTTTAAACCTAGTGAAGCTCCAGGCAGAGCTGCAGGATTAATGAGAATCATCATGTCTTCCTCTCCGTCCGCTGCTCGTCTTCACCCGTCCTCGCCGGTGGCCGACGGCTGCTTCAGGGGCACTTCGTTAAAGAGAGCTTTTCTGTGAGGATGAAAGGAAGCTGATCCAGATCCAGTTCATAAATTGACTCTGTCCCTCTGTATTCAGTCTGTGTGTGGTTTCTCTCTCTGCTGCACAGGTGAGGCTCCACTGATCTGACAGCTCACATTAAATCAGTCTGAAGAGTGTGTGTGTGTGTGTGTGTGTGTGTGTGTGTGTGTGTGTGTGTGTGTGTGTGTGTGTGTGTGTGTGTGCCATAAAGTCTGCTGCTCAGCCAACCTTCTTCACCGTCGGCTCACTTGCTGCTGTTCAGTGTCCGTTACAGACTCCATAGCTTCACTCCTGTCTAACTGTTTTATGGTGGAGTCCATACAGTTTGTCCTCTGACTCTGGCCTTGATAAACTATTTAATTTGGCAATGCTGGTGACCGAATTTGTCACTTTTAAAGCCTTGAGTTTACATATTGCCCAATGCCATCTTTGTTTTTTTGCAACCAGTGAACAGAAGTGACCATATATGGACTGAGGAGGAGTGACGTAGAGACGCCGTATACGTCTCTGGTGTCGACCTGTCAATCAGTGTGTAGCCCCGCCCTAAAGCATCCCCTGCTTTATGGTCTGTTTGACTCTAAATGGAGCATCATTTACTAAATGAACATCATGCTGTATTGAAGAAGACTTGAAACTAGAGATTGAGACCATAAACTCATGTTTACAATGTTTACTGAGGGAATAAATCAAGAGAGAAGTAGAGTCATTTTCTCATAGACTTCTATACAACCAGAGGAGTCGCAAAAAACAACAACATGGAGACGGCAGTAATCCAAGATGGCGACGGCTAAATCGCCAAACTCAAGGCTTCAAAACATCAGTTCACGAACCAACGGGTGACGTCACGATGTCTACGTCCACTTCTCATAAACAGTCTGGGATTCACATCGTATGATGCATGTTTACACCAGATGTGAAAAGTACTGAAGAAACATTTTGACCTGGTGATTGTACAGAGATTCATGAACATTTACAGTTTTGCAAATACGTCACTGTGTTGGGCGGACATGTTTAAAGTTAGTAAAAAACAGTAGATTGTTATTTAATCTGTTTCATCCTCTTTTCATGTTCCCCTCCTCAGAAAACAGCTTTTTTTAAGGGGTGAAAATAAATCCTCTGTCCAGCAGATCTGCTGCTTCATCCTCCCAGAATCCCATTGGGCTCTGAATTATTAAAGCGACCAGTACTTTTGGGGCGAGAAACAAGAGTGAATTTCGTCTTTTTTTTTTTTAAGCCACTTTTCTTTTAAAGCCTAAACACACACAGATGAACTCTCCAACTGAAAGAGTTTCCAAATGTGTTGTGAAGCGGAGCGCTCATGCAGAAGGTCGACCTCGCCCTCCTCCCGTCCGTCCGTCCGTCCGTCCGTCCTCTGCTTCACTAAGCAGCGTCCTGCAGAGACACCGAGCACTCAGTTCTCTGTTTTAAACCTCACCTCTGCTGCCCTTTTCCCTTTTTCCTTTGAATTCTTCCTCGATGCCTCGAGACCCCGGACGTGTTTTTATTTTAACCCGAGCTTCGGGAAGGTAAACCCTGTCGGCGTGTTGCAGCATCTTTTGTCCCGAACATAAATATCATAAATGGGCCTCGAGGGACGGGAGCAGACGAGTGCAGCCATGGAGACAGATGTTTCTCTGGGAAACCTTTCAGCTGGTCTGAATGGACTCCCCGCCTGTTAAACACAGAGGCCTCGGTGGATACGAGGCTTTAAAAAGCAGCACTCGTGAGCCGTCACATCACAGCTTCACGTGTGTGAGAGTCCGGTTATGGATCCAGGCTGAGAGCTGGAGGAAGACGATGTTCAGCTGTTTCTCCAGAGATATTTAAATCCCCTCTCAGTGGAAACAACCAGGTTTCCTCAGGTCACAGGAACTCAGCAACTACTAACTTGGCTTGAAAAAATCCGGCTTCATCCTCCGGTTCTGCCAAATCCAATGCTTCATGTGTTAAAGCTGCATTCTCTCTCCTGACCACCAGGGGGCGACTCCTCTGGTTGTATAGAAGTCTATGAGAAAATGACTCTACTTCTCTCTTGATTTATTCCCTCAGTAAACATTGTAAACATGAGTTTATGGTCTCAATCTCTAGTTTCAAGTCTTCTTCAATACAGCATGATGTTCATTTAGTAAATGATGCTCCATTTAGAGTCAAACAGACCATAAAGCAGGGGATGCTTTAGGGCGGGGCTACACACTGATTGACAGGTCGACACCAGAGACGTATACGGCGTCTCTACGTCACTCCTCCTCAGTCCATATATGGTCACTTCCTGTTCACTGGTTGCAAAAAAAGATAACATGGTGACTGCTGAATCGCTGAACTTGAGGCTTCAAAACATCAGTCCACAAAAAACTTGAAGGATTGATTGATTGATGACATCATGCAGCTGATAATTGGTCAAACTCCTGCGGGCCGGCGATCCAGAGCCCTTCACTGTAACTTTTACCTCGGCTGCTCTTTGCAACAGATTTTAAGGGAAGGAATTGATTTTGGCAGCAGGTCACCTGGGAACCGACTGGTTAAACCTCAGAGTGCACTGCTCTGTCCTCTGCGCGTCGATCGAGGAACATTTTCGAAACAATCCACATCTAAATCCATAAGGTTCTCCATTATTAAACACCCAGCGACTGCTGCATGGACTTAATGTGCTGCAATGTGTTTTAATGCCAGTCTCACTTTTTTTTTCTGCATGCACTTCCCCATCACTGAGGATTAGTGCTGCACTGCTGCACTGACCCACCGAGGAACTTTGGATAATTCAGGCTTCCCGTCTGTCTTCAGATGGGGAGATGTGAGAGAGACAGCAGGGACACAAGGCTGGTGTAAGAATCTACAGAGCGGACATGTTTACCGCCACAGTACACCGCTCTGTATTTAATATTAAAGTTGAGCAGGTTGAACTGCGACATAACACGCGTTCTTCACCTTTTAATTATCTTTTAATTTCGTCCTGATTCAGCTGATTAATCATTGTTACGCCACATTCCGCTCCTGTATTTTCTCTTGTTTGGTTATTACTTTTAAATATTGGCTGTTGTTGCTCTGTAAACATGCTGTTGTTCTCGCAGCGTGACCTCATCATCCAGGGACGCTGGTTTCAATTAGATCCAATACAGACTCATTTTAGATTGATTCATGCACGGTATGGTACATTAATCTCATTTGACTCCAATCATTTTCTAATGGTCTTGTTTTAATCGTTTCCAAAGCATGGTTTTTATAGAGCTGGCTCAAGCATTCATGTGAATAAAGGAGACTCGACATTCTATGTTTGAGGATTCAATGCAGTGTGGAGAAATCTTTACAGGGTAAAAATGAAAAAAAAGAATCTGATTCCTCTGTTTTGTGTCTTTGTCTCCTCATCTCCTTCGTCCTTCTGCTAGTGACCTGTAAATAGTTCTTGAAGGACGTCTCCTTTCTTGAAATGCATCTAGAGGAGAGACATTCTAGTGACGTTATGCTATGTTTGTGAATTTTAATTAAAAGTAAATATATAAGTTGTCAATGACTCAAAGTCTAGTGGTTAATGTTAAGGAAAAATCATGGTCATGTTCAAATAATAAAGTAACAACGTAATGAAGTAGCGTAACAACGTAGCGTAACAACGTAGCGTAACAACGAAGCGTAACAACGAAGCGTTAACAACGTAGCGTAACAACGTAGCGTAACAACGTAGCGTTACAACGTAGCGTAACAACGTAGCGTTACAACGTAGCGTTACAACGTAGCGTAACAACGTAGCGTAACAACGAAGCGTAACAACGCAAGCGTAACAACGTAGCGTAACAACGCGTTAACGCGTAGCGTTACGTAGCGTAACAACGCGTTACAACGTAGCGTTACAACGTAGCGTTACAACGTAGCGTAACAACGTAGCGTAACAACGTAGCGTTACAACGTAGCGTTACAACGTAGCGTTACAACGTAGCGTTACAACGTAGCGTTACAACGTAGCGTAAGTACTGCAAACAACCCATAGCAGCCTAACTTTCTTATAACTATAGCTGTTCAATGTACCTTGAACATATATATATATTATGTAACTTGTTCATACCGAATGCAAAAACGCCCACATTAAACATCTACATGGTTTGCAGAAAACATACATCACAAACAATTCTTACTGGGCTGAATATTTAGTTCATGGTTTCAGGTAGTTTAATGTAAAATACTGTTCATAATTTTAATGAACGTTTCTTCATAAGAACACACTGCTCAGTATTGACACGTGTTAAGTGAGTCATGGTCCTGTGGGTGTTCTCTGGTCTTGGGTCAGCCCTCAGGTGTCCTTCGACTTCACCTCTACCTGCAGCTTCCTGCCCTCAGGTGTGTCCCCTCAGGGCCTCTCTAGATCCGGACCAAGAGCCCCCGTAGGGTCTACAGGAGGGACTGCAGAGGAGAGCCAAACATAGACAACGAGAAGGAGAGAGGACTGAAATTATAAGTTGAGGCAAGTGGAAGTCGGGACATGCGGAGTCGAGGGAAAGCATTAATGAGCTCTTCACACTGAGAGGAGATTAAAGTGGTGATGGGGAAGGTGATTCATATAAAAAGGACATCATGCAATAAGTGAATAAGTTGCATAAAGGACTCGTAGAAGTTATTCAGCCCCATAGGGATGTTTGAAAAGTCCTTATATAAGTACTGACGAGGAAAACTGTAAAAAAAAAAACCATCATTTACATAATTTAAGATATCAAGTGTCTTTTTGGGGTTATTTCTCCTTAAAGGGTCACTTCACCTAAATCACACCTTTTCCCTTCATTATCAAATATAATCACGCAGAACCAAATACACTGTAACTAAAGCTAACTGGTTAATTTGTCAGTGTTACTGTAGCACAATGGAGGTAAATTAAATGGTCTTTGTGTTGCTGCAAACATTGAAAGTGTCAACAATTAATCCACAAACTGGCAGTTTTTCAATATCTAGTTTTCAATAAAACAATTTCAGGGTTAGCCGGTATATTGTTGTCAAATTTACATATGCATTTTTTATTAATTATTTATCATAATTATAATGTGTTAAAAAGAATATCATTATCAAAATTGCACATGTTAAATAACACTACCTACATTAACATGTTAAATAATTAACAATGTTATGGCCACATTTTAGGCCAAGTGACTTATTTTTAATGATGCAAAAGATATTTATTGATTTCTTATGGCCCCATTTGATGTTTCTATTTAATGCTTTACTCATCTGTCACAATAATGATTGAATGTTAAGACACTTAAAGCTCCAGAGGTTTGTCTCCTGATTCAGATAGAATATCAGACTCTTTCCTGCAGCTGTTCCGTCATTCACAGTTCAAACAAAGAGTCATCTGAGAAAACAAAACGCTTTAATCATTCTGCTAAGATTAGATGTGAATATTCTTTATGTAGCATGAATATCAAACTAGATGTCAAAGGAATTGCGTGTATCACATTATCACATTAACCTGGACTACAGCGCGTCTTCAATTAGAACATTTCTTCGAACGCCCCCCCACTGAGTGTGGTTTTATTAATGAAAGGAACCAACGTACAAAGACGCCTCATTATTTTTTCATGTATATCGTTAGAGAGAAAATGAAATCTTCTCCTGCGAAACCTCTCAACCTCACCTTCCCCGCCGCGGGACGGAAACAATAATCAGGACGGGTTATCGAGGCTCAGCGCTTTATTCCTCATTGAGGAGGGAGTTTAATCTGAATAAAAGGGAATTAATGAGAGTCCCACGGTGATGAGCTCCAATCAGCTGGACCTCTCTGATGATCCCATCACAGTGTTCATTTACAGCAGCCAGCGGTACATCCAGCTGTAATCTGCAAGTTTCCATTAAATGGTGTCATATTTTAGTCAGGATATTGATTCAACTGTAAATTATAAACTTATTATATGGCTCCTGAGCTTTCTGCTTCTTATTTCTACTTTATTTTTGGTATTTCATCCCCTCTGAGAAGCTGCAGTGGCTAACGTGTTAGCTAACAGTGACGTATTTACACATCCAGTAGTCACATGATCGTCCTGTTAGAGTTGAAGCTCTGCAGAGTTAATGAGAACTCTCTGTGGTTTATTCTTTCACTTCATAAGTCGTCTTTTAATGAGCTTTAAGATGAGAAACGTGTGAAAGTGTCTGCAGGATGCAGGATGCACGAGTTCGACAGTGATGGATTCCTCACAGAGAATTGTTTCTCTTTTTTAACAGAGGATTTAATCTCAGCTGGTATTAAACCAAGAAAAATAAATCAGCATTAGATTTACATTTGCTTGAGTGACACTGTGGAAAAGTAATCTCGCCTTTGATTGCATTTCTTTCATGTTTCTCATTCCCTGTCGACATTGTCTGACACTAATACAACAGCGCCTCCGGTTTGGATATTCTCCGCTGTGTAAACACGAGGAGTTTATGGAAACACCGTCTTATCCCGGCAGCATCACACACAGAGTTAAATGTGAACAAACAGCCAGCGTATCACCTCACCGCCTCACTTTACATTCATCCCAGCCGCTCTACTTAAATCCCGGAGTTATCGCTGGACGCCGGTGAGAAATCGTCTCCATTGTTGAGTCTCAAATTGAAAAAAGATTGGAATCCGTCGTCCTCGAGGACAGCGGCAAGAAATGAGTCCAGAGGAATGTTGTTGGACTCGACAGATAAACTAAACAGACGACCATTAATTAAACTGAACATTTAACTTTGAGCAGCTCTGATCTTTGTGTTGAAAAGGTTTCAGGTTTCTACTTTCAGCTCTTTGTTAAACCACATCCACAAACCACATCCTCTCTTGCAATACTGACAAAAAAATACTTATCAAATAGGGTAATTAGCAGATGAAATGTCCATATACTTAATATATATACAACATATATGAGTATGACTTGTGGTTTTCAAATGTCATATGTTGCACATTTTAGATATTTAGAAATAAATGTCAAAAACTGTGTGTGAAATGTGAATTATTGACATGATTACCCACCAAACAGATGATCACATTTACTTTCTTTCCTTTCTCTGTTCTTCTTGGTTTGTTTTTAATTTGTTCTGATGATTCAACCACCAGAGTTTCATGTCCAGCCAACTTTTGAAGCGCTCCAGTTACAATAACGTGTCTACTCGGGCGTTTTTGGACACGAGAAGTCTTTCCGCTTCCAAGCATTGTACACTTGATGTGCATGTCCAGATAGATGATTGACAGGTTCTCAACAGGAAACCAATGAACAATGGAACGTTTTCAAGCATTGGAGGGATAGAAGAGGTGTTTATAGACCAAGAAAACATTCAGGCTTTAACCCACAGACTGTATATAAGAAGTGGACGTAGTTTTCATTGGTTTGTGGACTGATGTTTGAAAACCTCCAGTTGGACTGAGGAGGAGTGACGTAGAGACGCCGTACACGTCTCTGGTGTGGACCTGTCAATCAGTGTGTAGCCCCGCCCTAAAGCATCCCCTGCTTTATGGTCTGTTTGACTCTAAATGGAGCATCATTGACTAAATGAACATCATGCTGTATTGAAGAAGACAGGCAATCCAACCTCAAACAACCCTGTGTTTAAACCATGTAAGGTTGTGTTGAACTTTTGTCGGACACCAAAACACTGATCTGAGGGATTTGACAACTAGTCTATCAGGAACATGACTATACACAGATTTGATTGGCTGACACAGCACCATGCTGGATGACGTTGTGTTTGGGCAAAGAGTTGAGCCAGAGTTCAAAAGAACACGGCTGAACGCTCCTTTAGAGAGGAGGAGGAGGATGAAGAACATCCTGTGGCCGTGATGGTTTCTGCTCCTGTATCTAACCAAACTGTGGCTGATCAGGAAACGTTCATACCATACATTTTTGTAACGCTTTGAGGAACAAAATTTAAAAGCTTCACATGAAAGCATATAATAAATGTGGTTTAAAGGTCAATGATTTATTTCTTTTTTACCTAGAAAATGTTTCACCCTCGGAACTTTAAAAGCTGTTGAGGATAAAAGGAGCGTTCTCTGAGAAGAGTCACTATCTGTTCTCTTTTTCAATAATATTGGTATCTTTTAATGAGGAGCATGTGACTGTACGGTCTAATTAATCACCTTAAAAGCCTCACGGACAAAAAAGTGGGCCGTTTGAATAATTGAGTTTGGAAGTTGCCATGTGTCCTTGACCGGCGGTGCTGCAACATGCGTGGGAGTGTTAAGAGATAAAGCATCAGGTGATTAAAACAGCAGAGCTTAAAAGGAGGAGCACAACATACAGTATGGAGGATAAATAACCACCGAAGTCTCAAAACAGTCTCTCAGCAGTTTGTAAAATATTCACAAAAATGTCGCTTGGAACAAAACCAACAGTTAGGTTTAGACAACAAAACCAACAGTTAGGTTTAGACAACAAAACCAACAGTTAGGTTTAGACAACAAAACCAACAGTTAGGTTTAGACAACAAAACCAACAAACCAACAGTTAGGTTTAGACAACAAAACCAACAGTTAGGTTTAGACAACAAAACCAACAGTTAGGTTTAGACAAAACCAAAAACCAAAACAGTTAGGTTTAGTCAACAAAACCAACAGTTAGGTTTAGTCAACAAAACCAACAGTTAGGTTTAGTCAACAAAACCAACAGTTAGGTTTAGACAACAAAACCAACAGTTAGGTTTAGGCAACAAAACCAACAGTTAGGTTTAGACAACAAAACCAACAGTTAGGTTTATGCAACTAAACCAACAGTTAGGTTTAGTCAACAAAACCAACAGTTAGGTTTAGACAACAAAACCAACAGTTAGGTTTAGGCAACAAAACCAACAGTTAGGTTAAGACAACAAAACCAACAGTTAGGTTTAGACAACTAAACCAACAGTTAGGTTTAGACAACAAAACCAACAGTTAGGTTTAGACAACAAAACCACATAATTAGGTAAATGCATTTATGTGCCCACTCTCCGTTGGCATTATTTTTGTCCTGAGTGACACAAAAGAAAACAGACAATTCGTGTCCCTGAACTCAAAACCAATAGATAACATTATGTGACTATGTCACGACATGCCATGGTACTATATATATATATATATATGTATATATATATATATATATATATATATATATATATATAATAATGTGTGTGTTTATTGTGGTGATGACTGATGTAAGTAAAGGTCAGTGTGTGGGTGAATCCTACCGTTGAGCTCCACTAATTGCCTCAACAATCACTCGTCTCTGTTAACATTATGTAACATTATGAAGAACCAGCGTTCAGTCCTCAGGCCTCAGATCATTATTTTCTCTACATGTTCTTGTGAGGCAGGAAGTGAAGACCACTATTGCAGGAAAATCATCCGAGCTGCTTTCAATGACCTTTTCCTTTTTTGTTTTCAATGATTGATTTTCATTGGAGCTGAATAATCAGAGACCAAACAAACATCGAGCGTCTCTGTGAGGCCGTAACATTCATTGTGTGAGTGCGGCTGTGGTGATATATATATTTATTTCACTTATGTTCTGAGGAAAGAGTGGTGCATTTTTAATGAATTAGAAGTAAACACAAAGTACAGCCGAGGCTGATGGGAAAGTCGTTAGTTCTGCAGGTATTTGGTCATAAACCAAAGTAATTCACAAAGTAAAAATTTGAGTTGATGAAAGAGAAAGTTAGTTATTTAATTATTTAAATTCATCCTCAGGGGAACATGAAAGTCAGAACCAAAGGAATGATTCCGTAAGCCATGAATAGAATCAATATGTTTTCAACGTGTTTGAGTTACGATACCTGTTAAAACATCTGAATACCAAAATAAACTTTAAAGGACCTTTGTTTTAAGAACTATTTTCCACCAGCAGATCAATCTCATAAATCTGAAATAAAACCATCAAAATATAATGAGCTTATTCTCTGAAGAAAGAACAAAGTCAAGAATATTTACCTCAGAAATCCTCCTTTCCTTCAAATGCAAAAAAACCAGATCTGCTGGACTTCATAGAATAACGTCTGTGTGTTTCTTAATATCTTTTCCTGCATGGATTGCACACTAAAGATTGTGTGTTAGATTAACTCTCAGGTGGAGCGATCAATCCGCTCTGACAGCAGAACAGTATGTACAGCAGAAACTGATTTTCACATTTACTGATCTTAAGAACCAGCTCGATAGGACGATCGATGGAGGTGGATGAATTGTAAGAGGAGAGTAATTTCACACTTGGCTTCGCATCCTGTCATGTGACATGTGGAGCTGCTGCAGACTGAACTCTCTCTCAGCGAACACAAAATGTTTCCTGTCATTAAAGTAAAAAATCCTTAAGATTTTAGATTTATATTCAAATTTAAATAAAGGAATTGTGCTCAGTTTATCAGTCGGGAGTCTTTGCCTTAAATTCTATATATTTACATGTTACTTTTTAGAATTTTGCACATAGTTCAATTTTTTGTTTGTATACAATGAAGAAAAAACGTTGACCGTTGTTCACATGTTTTGCTTCTAAAAACATGTGAAAACCGCCTTTCACGACTTTATCCAAAGTGTTTGAACAGGGGTTGCATCTGTTGTTACTAAGCAATTAAAACCTGTATGCTCGATTGATGAAGATGATGATGAGTATCCTCATTGACTAAACTAAACAAAAATAAATGGATTTCCAGCACCATCATTCCCTCAAACTGTTACGTCCTTCAACAACCAGTGTGTGAGAATCGTACCCACTTCGAGCACTGACGTGAAGCAATTTGTTAAGTTTAGGCAGAAAAACTACCTGGTGAAGGTTAGAAAATAGATCATTGTTTGTGTGTTCAAATGATAACATAACGACAAACCTAGCATGAACAAATAACAACCGTCCTCAGTGGTATCTCTAACGTAGCGTAACGTAACTTCTGCTTTCACACGGTCAGAGGTCTCCTGAGTGAAAGTCCTGTGTTTGTCTGACCCGTCCTTCCTGTCTGTTGGGTTTAATCTCTCTGATGATCCACAAACTTCCCCTTGGTGCTCTGAGAAGGTTTTGTAAAGAAGTTCTGTTAAATTCAAAGCTGAATCAATATTTTCATATTAGCGATGCGTCAGTGACAATGACAGCTGGTCAGTAGAGAGAATGAACGTTTTCAGACACTTCCACATCGACCTCACTCTGCAGAACCGGAGGCACTGTGATGCTTTGAGTCCAGAGTTTACATCCTGTCGCATAATCAACTTTTTTATTTATAGATATGTTTTCTTTACCTGATAAACAAGATAAGATAAGATAATCCTTTCTTAATTTACAGGATCACTGCTGCAGAGAAAGAGACGGAGGAAGAGGAGGAGAGAAAACCCTCACAGAGTCACACCAACAACAGATCATGGCAGTGTAACAGAATGATCTCTGCTCTACTTCTGAGACGTTTGTGTCGGTGAACTGTGCCGAGGTGGCAGATGAGCAACGACTTCTTCTAATAGAGGAGATTAGGGAGCGAGCTCCTGGATGAAGTGGTTTTGTGCTGCTTGGCTTCTACTCAATGGACTGTTCATGTGTGAATATTCACAGGAGGAGACGGAGATCCAGGTGCAGCGCAGAGGGTCATCATCAGCTCAGTGAAGCATAAAACCCAGAGACGACACACTTTATAACGTATTGATCGTGTACTGGATGCAAAGCAAGGGATGCTTGTGGGAAATAATGAGGTGGCAATCAAGTTTCTTCTGCTCTATTTCTGTCTGAGTACTTCCTGTGTGCATATTATTGTGATAACCCAGTTTCAGCTTCCCTCGACCTCGTTTAGAGATCCAGAGAGAGAAGAGGAGGTTTTGGGTTTGAACCCATCTGAACACTCTGTTTGTTGGGTTGCATTTCTTTTTTGCACAATAATGTAATTTACTTAATAAGCCTGCATGACTTTACCAAAAGCTTTAATGGTAAAGTTGTTGGTACGTTGTTGAGTATAGAGGAAATGAGTCAGCAATTTATCACTTCCTGTTCTCTCGTCTCGAAGTCAATGTGTCTTTGAATGTGTTTGTGTTTCAACGTATCCTCATCCAACAGTTTGTATGATATCTTACATATCTTCATGTGACTCCCATTTTTTAGTGCGTTATTGGACAAAAATCCAGCATCACGTGTGAATTTACGCTCATTTAATGAATATAATCTTTTCAAAATAAACTTCTGTCTGTTAGATGTAGGAAAAGATCGTAAAATACTTTGTTACGTTTGTGACGAAAGTTTGCAAGTTACGTGACAAAAACATCAACATTGCTGCTGCTGATTGTATTTACGCTTTAAACGTCATAAAAGTTGTGTTCATTTGTGATGATTAACTTGAAGAATCATAAAAAAAAATCTGTAATAATCCAATCATCAGATCCAAGAATCCCATTGGCTGTTTGTGGAGGGAACCAGTGCTGATGACTTCCTGTTCGACTACAAAACATCATCCCTGCATAACTCTATTTCACTGTAGATCAAAAACACCAAACTTGCAGCGACGCTAGAGGAAAAGTCTTAAGATTCATCCTCTTGAGACCATGAGTGTCGCCATGGTAACACAGTGTATGAACCACTCTCCTGCTTCCATCACATTGTGTCTGAGGTTGTTAGTCCTTCAGTACATTTGTTTCCCCCCGACTGAACACCGAGTGTTTGTTTTTTTTAACCGCTGAAGTGTAAACTGAGCAGGTTTATTCAGATTTATGCAGCAGCCAAAACATTTGTGCTGTGGAAGTGAAAAAAAACAAAGAAGTGGCACTTTTACAGCCAAGACAAATATATATCTTGATGCGCTTCCAGACAGTTTGTGCTGACACATGTTAAACAATCTGAGCAGGATTTAAACACGTCAAAACAAGTTCTTACTTTAAAAACAAATCATTGAAGCTTGTGTCGTTCATAAATTCTAAAAAAAAACTGTGAAACGGCGACAGGTCTTACTTCTGAATGAGTTTAAAGGTTAGTGCAGACGTGTTTCAGTGTAATGACAGCGTTAGCAGAGAGGCTTCCTGCAGGCCGGCTGCTTGTTGAGGTGTGACAGTAACACAGTCCGAACAGCCTGCAGGCTTCAGTGGAATCACTTAGTGAAGCTGTTTTCAGCCCGGCCACTGATCCCGACCAAGTGTGTGTGTGTCTGCTTAAAGCGTCTGAGTAGTGCAGAGTGAGATTTCCCTCCAAGCCTGTTTGAGATTCATAGCTTTAGAATTGGACTCTAAAGTGCAGGGCGGCCACTTTTTTATTTATTATTATTTTTTTTTTAAAGCAGGCACAGAATCTGGCGGCTGTCTGGCGTTTATCCTCCGGAGACCCACTTAAAAGTTTGTGCTGTTCAAAGTTTTGGCATCTAAGATCAGCCACAACAGCAAGAAGGAGAATGAAAGGGACTTCGTTAGAGACATCGGGGTTTTACCTGAGAACCATCCAAAGATCTAGAGCTAAAGCTGATTAAAAAACGTTCTGCTAAGCTGTTGGTTTTGGTCCGTGACTTAAAACACAGTCGGGATGAAGAGAATAACAGAGAAACTACCGACTCTAATGCAGACTTTTTCATTGGGAAACATCTCTGAAGTTTTAAAACCAGCTCTCTGTTCTGTTTCAGGGTCGACGGTGATGCAACATGGAGGAAAGAAACGTGGACGTTGTTCTCTGCAGCAACACAACTCACCTCACCAGAGCTCACAAGGTGATTAAAGCTTCTTTTTCCCCATTAAAGTCAATGGCATTTGGCAGTTTGACTTGTTTGTGAGGTTGAATCTATTGTTTATTTTGAAAATCATTGAAAAAGCTCCCTGATGGCCTCTCATCGATGTTCCTCGATGTTCAGCTCCTCGATTAATGTTTGGCTCATTGGTTTATGCCGCCAATAAACCAATCTCTAACTTCTGCTTTCCTCCAAAATAAAAATAGAAAATTAAACAAAAGAAACCTCCGCTGCAGAAGTTCTGGTTCAAAATGAGAGCAAACTTTGCCTGCAAAAGACGAGTGAAGCTTGATTTAAGCATAGCTGTTGAACTTGCTACTGAAGCAGTTGTTGATCCCTTGCGGCCTGTACTGGCCCTTTAAGAAGAGTGACATGTCAGCAGTCAATGATGCTATAAAACAGTCAATAAAACATGTTTTTCAAAAAGTATGAATCAACCCAACAGTTCGACTTCCTTGCGCAAACATTCATAAATAATCACAGAAAATATTAAGCAGACGGGTCGAGTATAATGAGAGATTAGCTGCGGACAGACGGACAGAAGCACAAACACAGAACATTGGGTTTCACTCTTTACATTTTAAGATTTGAAAACCCTTATCGGTGTATTTGATCAGTGAGTATGAGATGATCTGAACGCTGCTCATCATCATTTATCAACACTCCTCTCGTGACTGGAAGCATCCAGCCCAAATCTGTTTTCTGGTCTCCTGTGAAATATTAATGGTAACTGACCCAGTACTCAGCTATTGAGGCACTTTATTTTGGGCTTCAGTCAGATTAATTTTATTCCCGTCCTGGAGTCTCTGTGTGGGAAGCTGACACAGTTTGTGCTGCTCAGCCTTCAGACTCTTTATTTCTCCTTTCTGCTCCTCACATTTCTCTCCCGGAGTTATAATATATATAGTTCTCTACGGTAAATGGTTTGTCTGTTGGCAGTCGGGGCTTTAATTTACCTGAGTGGGATCTTAGATGTTATTATTCAATACAGATGGAAAATGAGATATTGATTTTGAAAATGATCGTCTGATATTCTCTGAGGAAAGTTTAAGTGAAGTGAGTGTGGAGGTCAGCGGGAGGAAAAAGGTTTTATCTTATTAAAAAGCTTCCATTCTGAATAACAATGATGTTTAATATATTACAGCTTTTATTATGAAGTTTTTAGACCTTATAAGAAAACTCTGTCTAGAGTTGGTATTCAAATGTGTGACTCTTGCCTTTATTATATTTGATTCATACAGAATTATCTGTACATTTTATAATTGGAAATACTACAATACAATACAAGATCTTGATTCATTCCAATAAAGATATTTCCATCAAAGTTTACTCAAAGTATTACAAGTGAACTACTAATCTACATGTTAAACAGAAATGCTCCTTTTAGATGTTATACAATATTATTGCACCTATATTACTGAAAATTAATTTTAGGAGCTGGAGGAAGACCATGGCTAAAGTCGTGGAGCGAGAACTTAACCAGTCACTAACCATGAAACACAAGCAAACAGACCAGTTCCTCTTAAACACTGTCTGATGAAAGCAACATTTATATAAGTTTTCTCTGCGCTGAATTATTGTAATAATCCGGATAAAAGCAAGAAGAACACTTTGTATTCTTAAAGAGAGAGCTGAGCATCTGTTCTCCAGGTTTTCCTTTGAAGCCTCTGACAGAATTCAAACAGAGAACCGTTTCATCTTCCCAAACATCTCCCTCCTCTCATCCCACTGCAGTAGATGTTACTGTGTTCATGTGGACGTTTTACACATAAAGTAAGAGTCTCCGAGTTCTCGGTGGAGAGCAGCACTGATTACTGCTCTCTGATGGCAGCAGCATCTTCAGGCTCCATTAGACTCTCAGATGAACCGGAACACAGAGTCGTTTAAAACAACAGAACAGTTTCACTCGATGGTTTCACCGGAGAACCGAGGAGGACGGACACTTCACCACTTCAGAGAGAAACTCTGCTTTAAACTGTTTTAAAAGGAACAATCAAAATCAATACGGCCAATTTCACAGCTTATATTGCTGCATCTTTAACGCTCCAAAGCTCCAGCAGAAGTATCGATACATAAAACAACATTAGGTAAAGTCTACGATAAGTTTTGGCTTCACACTGGACTTGAACAGCTGTCTCCTGGGTGAAAGTCCTGTGTTTGTAACCTGCCCTTAATGGACTTTCTCACTTGTTATTATACCATATAACTTTCAATAACAGTCGTTCTATAAACTACCTCACTTGCTCTAAACAAGTGCAAAAATATCCAAATTCAACATACGTACAATATCAATTTTTTGTTGTAGCCCATCAAATATTACAATTAACTGACAAATTTGTGTCAACAAACCAACCACAATCTAAAAACAAGCTGACACACCTCGATACAATAAGTCTGTTTGTTGTGTATTTCCACATTACTTCTTAGGTTTAATCTCCTCCGTCTGTATCGAATGAGTATTTTATGGTGTGGATCAGGATGTAGAGGGTTTTTCACACTTCAACACTGACATAAATACTGTTGATAGATCATCATGAATATCAGACTGATGATCTTCTTCTATGTGTGTCTTCATCCCAACAACACACATTTATCATCTGACACCAAATATTGATTTAAAATGTTTTTTTTATTACAAACTGAAGAAGAAGCCAGAATTCTCCGTCCACCTTCTTTTTTCTTTTTTCCCCAGAAGGACCGTAACCATGGCAACTGCTGTAGCTAGCATCCTTCAGCGGTAACCATGGAGTCCCTGCTGTTCGTCCTCTAACCAGAAATAAAAAGTTTCTCCTTCTCTCTCTCTCTGTCTCTTAACAAAATGAATATGTGTGTTTAAGTGTTCGCAGAGACAAAACAGAAGAAGCAGTGAATTAAACACAGTGGAGGTTAATGTCCTCCTCCTCCTCCTCCTCCTCCTCCTCCTCCTCCTCCTCCTCACAGTCTAATGGAGCCTTTTTGTTTGCTGCTGTCCTCCATCCTGCTGTGTTACAATTCCATTGATTTGTTCCTCTTTCCTCTCTGAGGCTCTAATGGTTGTTGCTACAACGAACATGTCATTGATCACAATGAGAGCTGCACCACCGGCTGATCAGTTTACTGGTGCTGACGTGTTAACCAGCTGTTGTATTTTATATGGAAGTATATTAATATGAGAGACTTTTAAAAGAGTCTGACATGAGATCTAAACCACTCTAATGTTCTTCATGAGCCAGAAGGTGATTAGCATGTAGCCTGTAAAGTCTAGGAACAACTGGAGGAAGCTAAGCTAGCTCTGACTAATATTAAAATACAACAACACCCATCAATACCTCATAGATAAAAGATACAGTACCAGTCAAAAGTCTGGACACACCTTCTCATTCAACTGCTTTGAAGAATGTAAAATATAAAACATATTCTGGTTTGTTGAGCATTTGTTTGTTTACCACATAATTCCATATGTGTTCCTTCATAGTTTGGATGTCTTCAATATTAATCTACAATGTAGAAAAATAAAGAAAAACCATTGAATGAGAAGGTGTGTCCAAACGTTTGACTGGTACTGTACATTAACGTTGCACGCTGAGTAGATCTCAGTGACTAGATGTGTATTTGTGCAATTTGAACCAAGAAATGTGAATCTGCGTCATGAAAGCCAATTAGAGTTGAGATTCTCCTCCTAACTTCAATGACGTTGTTGAACTAGAAATAGAGGAAAAATATTGTTTCCGTCTGTGGTCAGAGTTCTATACTATCGTACCCCATATATATACAGATGAAACGTAAATGTCCTAGAGAGAAACATTTCAAGACTGCTTACTTTCTCACCTCCAGTCACCGATTGTTGGTTTTGGAAAGCTACAAACAATTGAAGTTCTCAAAGGTGTTGCAAACTAAGACTGCTAAGACCACTGATGAAGTCAACTGGCATCTTAACTCAGCCAGTTAAACCCCACTGCTGCTAAACGCTCCAACTGAAAGTGCCTTTGCCGTCCCCTGATTCTGCCGCTGATCATTAAGATCAACACAAACATCAATGCATGTCATGAGACCCAAACCTCTTGTTTTCTATTTGAGCCAAACAAATCATCTCGATGCACTTTTTGCAATAAGTTTCACCACTGTCTTTGTTTCCAAACAGCCACATCAAGCCTCCAGAATAGCTCTGTAGATCGGGACATCAGCCACTGAACGTCTTCTGTCTGTACGATGCGTTGAGTTCATGCAAAGGGCATTAAGCAACACAACATGACTCACTGAATCCTGCAGGTTAGATAAGATAAGATAAGATAATCCTTTATTAGTCCCGCAGCGGGGACATGTGCAGGCTTACAGCAGCGTAGAGTAAAGTGCACACAAGAGACATAGTAAAAGAAAGACAAGATAAAAATAAAAAAACAAGTATTATAAATAAGCAATAAGAAACAGTAGAAAATCAACAATAACTGAAATATTATATTTACAGACAGAAAAAACTATTTTAACTATTATTGCACAGTGTAATGTATTGCACAGGTGTCATGTGGTCTGCTGGGAGCAGAGCTGGTTGTGTTCACTTCAGAACACTGAGAATCCTCAATCTTCCTGCTGTTTTCCGTCAATGCAAACACATCAGAGTCACAACATTTCCAGCTGGTTTACAGCAGAGGACTCATCTCTCCGTCCACGACTTTACATCAGATTCTGGTTTCTTCTTCCAACATATTTTCTCTACGAATGAAAACAAATAACGTGCAGAGAGCTCTGTGGGCTCCTGAGTTTGCTTTGGTGTCCAAATATCTCGGGGAAATGAATTCAGAGTGCTGTTGTCTTTGTGTGTCTCAGCGACAGGTCGTTGTTCTTATGTGAGTCGACTGGAAATAAGAAACTTGTTAGTGTTCTCTGCGGGAAAAGTCTGCGTCCGAGGCTTAAAGGCTGACTGGGATTCACTTCAAGATGTGGCGGCTTGTTTTGATGCTGTTTTTGTTTTTTCAGCCGACAGATCCGTCGTGTTTTATGTCCGGATCCACCTGCCTTGTTGGTTTTCTGTCCTACAAGGTGGTTAATTGCATTCACCTAGCAATCCCAAATGTAAATGAGCCGTGAGGAACTCTGTAATCATGATTGAGGACGCCTGGTCTTTGGTCCAATCCGTCCTTCTTCTTCTTCTTCTTCTTCTTCTTGAAACTCCACCAGGCTCATCCTGGAGGTGACACTCACAGTTTGCAGAAATACATTTGCTGGGAGAGTAAACGTTAAAATAAATGGGAATATTGAATTGAACCTCTCGCAGCGGAGTCAGATGGAACAGCAGAGCGGCCGGCGTTAACAGGCCTGACAGACCTGTTTAGTTGGAGCTAACCTTGCTCTTATTAAAATAACAGCAGGAGAAGCGGAGCAGCAGAGTTTGTCCTGGCGGAGCAGCTTTTATTATCGTGTCCCGGCCGAGTGGTCAGAGGTGACTGACAGCCGTTTTGGGGAGAAGGGCCTGAGTTTCAATTAGCGTCTCCCAGAGGAGGAGAGAGGCTGCTCATCTGCAGCACCGAGCACAGAAAGCTGCCAAGAACACTTTCATCTCTCCGGCTCCAGAGAGAAAAGAGAAAACTCTCCTTTTTTTACTCTTATTTACTCTTTAAAAATTATACTTCCTGGTTTTGTTTTTGTTTCCAACAGCTACCTAGTAGATGAATATGTTTTTTAATATTTTAGCTGACACCAAGCTATGCTTTTTTAAATCCACCACAAACTGCCATTCCCGTTTCCACCACTGTCTTCCAGCAACAATTTGCATTTTGAGATTTCAGAACGAGACTTCTCTTTTAGCGAGGCTCCTTCAATAATGTTGTCAGACACTTTTAATAATGATCTGAGCCTGTCATGGCAAAAGCAACATTATGGAAACGACCCCGAAGACAAAAAAAAAACCTTTACCTTCAGCTTGTTGTATCTGACAGATTCTCGCTATGAAAAGTCTTGTTCTATAATCTTACATCCACATTGTCGAAATCAACTTAATATTCAGCCATGAGAGTGAAAATATTTTAGATAACACTGATCTACACCTTCTGTGCTCCAACACAACAAACTCTGACACTTGCATTTCAAGCTTGTGGTGTCTTTCGGCAATATATCGCAAGCTCTCAGAACGAGACTTCTCCTTGAGCGAGGCTCTTTCTATAACTTTATTCCATAAATTATACTGACAATGCGCATGTCAAAATAACATTATGGAAAGGACCCCTACAGAGATATAAGACGTGTTTTTTTTATTTGCTTTTTGTGTCTAACAAAGTCACGTTTGGAGAAGTCACGTTCTGAAATCTACTACTGTTGTCTCCCGGCAACATATCACTTTGCGAAATTTCCAAACGAGACTTCTCCTTGAACAAGACTTTTTCAATAAATTTGACACTTATAATAACAATCTGATTCTTTCATGGCAAAAACAACAGTATGGAAGGAACCTACAGAGAAAATAAATGTTTTCTTTACTTTTTGTTTATTGTGTCCAACTAAGTCACGCTCGGAGAAGTCTCGTTCTTAAATCTTATGTTGCATCTACATTGTCAAAATCTAGATATTCAGCCATGACATTAATGGTCTTTTAGATGACACAGAGCTACACTTTCTGTACTCCAACACAACAAACTCTGCCGCTCTTATTTCCACCGTTGATTTCAGAACGAGGCTCTTTTAATAATGTTGTCAGACACTAATAATAACTTGGACCTGTAATGGCAAAAATAACATAATGGAAAGGACCCTTTAGAGATATAAGACTATTTTCTTTAACTTTTGCTTATAATATATATCTCAACGACTACCTCTTCTTGTAGGCAGTCTATGATTTTGAGTCCATCAAGTCTTGAAATGCATCTGAAAATGATCAACTGGTACAACAATCATCAACCTGCTGGTTGCACACATCTTATTAAAACCAGCCTCACGTAGGTGTAGTGTTTCTAGAATCCTGGCTGCTATAGAGGGGGATTATTTCATCTTCTCACAGTTTGCAGTAGGAGAACTGGTGTTTCCTGATATTACTTCACACCTCACAGGAGAGAAATGATGAGGAGGAGCGTCTGAGGATATATAAACACCTTTAATATCAGATGTTCAGTGAGGAGAGTGGACAGGAGGAAGAGGAGTCGGAGCGTAATGAACATTTTCTGGCGTGTCGTCTTCCCTCCATCGTCGTCCTGGCGTGAGGTCGGTGGAACCACCTGCACGCCGGATTAAAGAACCTCTCTACCTGCTGCATGCGGCGCTCTGATCTCCTGTATATGATGCACGGTGTCGGCGTGTGTGCGTGTCTTTGTGCGTGCACGCCGGTGGTCATTGTGTGTGTTTGTGTGTAGGTGCTGGAGAACGAGAGACGGCAGATGGAGGCAGATGGCGACTCCTACTGCCGCGGTAAAATGGCATCTCATTACAGCTCTGCCAGTTTAATCTGCTACCAATTAAATATATATTCTTTAATAACAGTAAGCGGAATAAGGCGGGGGTGGTGCAACGGCGAGATAACAAGAAGCAGAGTGAACAAGGAGAGGAAACGTTCTGTGGCCGACGTCCAAACAGAGACGTTTATTTAAATCACATTTAGAAGTTTCATTATCAATAATACTCAACATAGAAGCACAAGAGTCCCCTTGATAATTCAATGACGACACTAATCAATATTTTAATGCAGATTTAAATGCATAAGTCCACTGCTGCTACTCTGACCCCTTTTATTTAGTCTGTTTATTATCTGTCCTCTGTCTGTCCTGATGTAGAGACCCAACCTCATGCTGATTATTCAATGACCTCTGCACAATAACAGATGCATTGACCCGTAGCCATGTATTCAGTTTAAAATGCTCAAAATCTGTAAGTATGTTCATTTACTTCCTCCTGAATCCAGATATAATGATGTCAGGGCAACAACTACAGCTCAAGTTTGAGTTAACGCGTTTGGATGTCTGGATCGACACCATACAAATATCAATCTGACGACGACGTAGCCGACGACGTAGCCGACGACGCAGCCGACGACGCAGACGGTATTCTCTGTGTTTTGATGTAGTCAGCAGATATTCACACCAAGTCTTCTGCTGTTCCTCTCCTAATATGAGAGTTTTTATTAAACTTAGCAGCCATCTGTTTTCTCTGGCAGATATGTAACTAACAGTTCTGTTTATATCTTCTGTGAACTACGAAAGGAAAAAGACAAAACTCCAACAATTATTTCTTGAAAACTGCTCACACATAAAGTAGAAAGAAAAAAAAGGGAAAAAAGGGATGAAACAAATTCATCTCATGTAACAACGTCCTTTTCTCCTGTTTTTAAGCGAGACTGTATAACCGACAGAAACTTACATTTTGACCATAAATAAATCATTAAAGTCACCTGAACAATAGAACAGGTAGTTTGTCAATGATGTGACTGTCTGAGAGCACCAGAGACAAACACGGTGAAACGGTCTCACTTTTATACATGAGGTCAACATTGTGAATTGAAACAAAACTACTTGGATATGTTTTGGAAAAGGTCATAGTTCTGAATAAAATAAGTAAATTTGTTTGTAACTCATGCAAGCTGTTCTCATCCAGCATTCGAAGCAGTACATACGAAAAATAATGCTCCTTAATTTGTGGATTATCCACATATTCTTGACCGAGGACATAAATATCGCTAAAACACAAACCGGGCTGGAAGAAGTGGATAGGTTCAACAACCAGATATCTTTCAGCCAGGAGATGTTGTCGCTGTTTGTTCCCCGTGTGAAACGAAAAAGTCAACGTTGATGATTTTGTCACGTAACTTGTGTACTTCAGTAACAGTACTTTTAACCCAAGCGACGACCTTTTTCTGAACCCATCTAAGTATTTCACCAATCTGAGATTCCTGTGAAGACGGAAGTTTATTTTGAAAATACTTTATCAATATATCAAGCGCAAAAGTGTTTCTGGACTTTAATAGGAAATGGCTCCAAAAATGAAGAGTAACTTTTCGCAACAACGAACCTTTGTTTTAGGATAGTTTGTCTTAGATCACCTACGTAACTTAAGCATACATTACAAAAGTAAAAACACTGATTTAGTTTCACAAGGTGACACTAACAGCAGTCTCCTGGGTGAAAGTCCTGTGTTTGTTTGACTCGTCCATCCACCCCGTAAATATAGGTCGTAATAAGCTGCTTGCACATATGCTACACATACACAGCAGTATCAGCGAACTCTTTCAGCCTCTTAATGGTGAAGAGCTGCTGAATGTCTCTGTTTTATATGACTGTATATTTAATATCCTTGTGATTTATGATGTTAATGGAAACTAGGATACGTGGGTCGTTGGTTTTCTGACATTTTATGGGTTTTAATAATCTATGCTGGGTAACTGTTGAGAGGTTTTTATATGTTACCATCAGTTCTCCTGTTTTACTGGAGGAATAAAAAAGGTCTGTTACATTTTTGTTAGACTTTCCTTCCTGGTTGACCTTCTGCTTTTTCATCGGGGGTGACGATGCTGCCGGAGCGGCTCCCCGGGCTCCAACAATCACTCCGTAATGGAGGTCGGAGCCGAGCGGAGCCGTCCTCCCAGGTCTTTATTACCGCCTCACTTTGGAAAGTCACACCCGAGTAACCGTTCACCTCTGCTGCTCCGCCAGCTCGGGAAATGTCACGGTGCTGCTGCTGAAAGCCTCGACGCATAGACTTAAAACACCGACACACACACACACACACACACACACACACACACACACACATATAACCACACTCAGTGCTCCGACTTCTTCTGTGGAACGGATCAGAGGGCTCACAGCCAATCTAGAAGCAGGAGGAAAAGTGGCTCGGTAAATGGAATAAAAAGAGAATATTGGCTAACTGTCATCAACAGGTCTCGTCTGTAACACAGTCTCACATTCATTGATTTCGTGCATTAGCATGTTTATATAACTTACTCCTCCTCAGACATTGCCGTGTCGTCAAGGACAGATAATGCACTTTTAGAAAAAAAGGTAATACCCAAAACTTAGTTCATGTTTAATATTGGTTCAGTTCTTTTCAATTATTTATATTTAGGTTTATCCTTTAGTTATCATCTTTCTTTTGAAACGTTCTTTCAATGGAAACTGGCAGGAAGCGTCATCTGATCTGTATGAGAATGAGAACGAAATGCATTTTATATTTTGCTTTCCTTTTTATCATCATCTTCGAGTTAATGAATGCATTAATATGCAGATACACAAAAAACGTCTACATATGAGAGTTTAATTTGTCGTTTATGATATAATGTGTTTGACTTGTATACAGCACCTTCTCCTAACTGAAGGGGATGTTAGTAATGTCTTTTTAAACGCCTTTAAATGTGGGCTGGGCACCTTTAAGAGTTTGACCCTTTAATACAAAACATTCATTCTCATAAAAAACACTGAATACATACTGAACATGATATATATGATCATAGACAGTAAAAAATAGACGTAGTATCTGTTTGAGTCTGAGGCGACCAGGTGAGGAAGCAGGACAGACAGCTAGCAGCTAGCCACCTGAGACCACACCCACCTGAGACCACACCCACCTGCCTCTGAAAGAGACCACACCCACCTGCCTCTGAAAGAGACCACACCCACCTGTCTCTGAAAGAGACCACACCCACCTGTCTCTGATGACTAACTTTAAGCCTCGATAACATTTAAACAGGTGAGCTCTATAAAGAGCCTCCCCCTGTACAGGTGTCATGAACCAGGATATCAGCTTTAGAGACCAGAACTGGTTTCAGCAGCAGGCTGTAGATATGTTTATTTCTGCTGTGAAGTTGGCCATTTTAAAATAGAAGTCGATGTAGATTTACTGGCTGTTAGAGCCTTTCATTTATCAGCACAGGATGTTGACGCTTGGTTGATGTGCTAACATGCTAACATGCTACATTCTCTTAAAACCCCTTACCACTCCGGTACAATTTGCCTAAAACGCCTATCCGAGGCACACCCAAAGTCAATGGAAAGCTGTTCCTGAACCATTTGGAGTACCTGCATGGTTTTGGTCTCTTTTGAAAGGTAACACTCTGAAGTTCTTTCCCAACAGAATCACTCTTAGTGCTACTGGCATTGAGTAATAGAAGTTTAAACACACTGAAGTAGAAGGTTTTTATTTCAGCCTGAATATTTTTTTGCAAACAGATGCCTGCAGATGACTGTAGCTGAGACTTATGAGCTGGAAAACACAATGGGACCACAGCATGAAGCCTTACCTAGTCCCAGTTCACATTTGATAACAATACCACAGAAAATGAATATTTTACACATGTTTTTCTAAGGGTATGTCTAGGCGTTCCCAAAAAAGGCCATTTGGAGACTCCAAAGGACCCTTGGTAACCATGGTCACTTACCTAGGCTAGAAAGGCTACTAGTCTCATCATTTAGGCTGTAATGAAAGGCGACACTGAGAGGTATCCTATCCCATATCCAGATTCACTATCAGTATTGCTGACTCAGAGTAACTGAAGCATAAACAGATTATAGTACTTTACGCCTTTTACGCACGGACGTGCACAGAGCTGCAGCAGCTGTTGGCGTTACGCACGGACTTACTGGACTTACACGCTTTTAAATAAACCCCTGAAGCGGCACATCGTTGTTTTTGAAATTTCATTTGCTCTACGAAGCGTCAATCATCAGAGCAATCGGTTGCCATTGGCTCGCTCTTTACACACAAGAAGAGGGGCGGGCCCTTTCCTTCAACGCGCACTCTCGTTGGCTGTTGTCGGCTGTAGACTGGACATGGAAGCTCCTCATGGGTCAAATGAGGTGTCAATTGAAAGGTCAGAGTGCAGCGGCCATCTTCATAGTGAGATTTCTGCAATGTTTACATGCGAACGAACAATTAATAATAATATACAATAATCTGCCGGCTAATTTGAAATGATGCAGCAGCAGTCCGTGGGTGTTTATTGATGTAATAATGTGTTCTGGACCAAATACTTTACTGGATTGGATCGTCTGGACCTTTGCCAATGTAACAAGATGATCTGTGGATCACTAGTGAATGTTATTGATCTGTGGATCACTAGTGAATGTTATTGATCTGTGGATCACTAGTGAATGTTATTGACCTGTGGATGTTATTGACCTGTGGATCACTAGTGAATGTTATTGATCTGTGGATCACTAGTGAATGTTATTGATCTGTGGATCACTATGAGGCTTCATAGATGAGCTGACACAAGTTTGTAGCTGTTTGTTTGTTTGGTGGTGGACTGACAGAGGCGGTGATTGTACCTGCTGTTGTGATCGGATCTTGAAATGGTTTGCATCAATCGAATCACAAGAATCTTAGCTTTCCAAAGATATCAGTAGCTACCTATACATAGCAGTGGTGTAAGTAACACATGTTTACACTGAACAGTGGTAAGAGGTTGACAACATCCAGGAGGACTAGTTGTTAAATGCATGTGACAGCGTAGATGCTTGCCGATAACACATTTGTATTTCTTACATTCATACATATATGCTACTACATTGAACTGCTATATCAACGATGTCCAATAGTTGTGAACATGCATGTTAAATGCTAGATATAGGCACTTTAATGCTAGCATTCACACAATAACATTCATTGGAAAGCTAATTTCAAAGTGTTGGAGATCAAATCAAATGACTTCTGTTTCCATTTCACTGACATGTTATCTTCTCTCCATACAAACAGTCATATGTAATAACAGTTACATTTCTCTCTGAAGTTCATCCTTCCAGTGACTTGTTCTCCGGTGGAATGAGTGTTACAGGAATCTCATCCCGTTCCCTCTTTCTTCACAGACTTCCTGTCATCCAGCAGCATGGAGCTGGTTTCTGGATGTGACCTGTATATTTCCGCTGTGAAACTGTTCCTCTTCCGTCTGCAGACTTTATATCAGTGCTGGTTAGAGACTCTGGGATTTGTTGACATGCAATCATCCAATCATAAAGAGGAGGATTATGTGTTGTTCTGTATGCCGGAGGCAGCTGGAGCTACGATCTCATCGCTCTCCCAGCAGACTCTCTCTCACACACACACACACACACACACACACACACACACACTCACACACACACACACACACACACACACACACACACACACACACACACACACACACACACACACACACACACACACACACACACACACACACACACATTTGCATTGCATACACAAGCCAAATAAAGACCTTGGAGCCAGAGACTGTTTCTAACTTTTATTTTTGGCTGACATCATTTTGTTTTTAACCGTCGCCATCTTGATTATTGGTCGTCTTGTTTTTTTGCATTTCGATCTCGTCGCTAGCTTGGTTTTTGGCTAGCCCCATCTTGTTTTTTTGCAACCAGAGTGACAGGAGAGGGTGGATTTAAGGACAGCAGAACCAACATTTTTAGGCAACCAAAAATGTAACAGTTAACTCTCATGAAGTTAAAGCACACGGACAAAGAGTTAAAGTTGTTAGACAGAAACAACTCCCAGACAGGACAACGTCTCTGGTGTGGACCTGTCAATCAGTGTGTAGCCCCGCCCTAAAGCATCCCCTGCTTTATGGTCTGTTTGACTCTAAATGGAGCATCATTTACTAAATGAACATCATGCTGTATTGAAGAAGACTTGAAACTAGAGATTGAGACCATAAACTCATGTTTACAATGTTTACTGAGGGAATAAATCAAGAGAGAAGTAGAGTCATTTTCTCATAGACTTCTATACAACCAGAGGAGTCGCCCCCTGGTGGACAGCAGAGAGAATGCAGCTTTAACACAGGAAGCACTGGATTCACCTTTTAGAGATTGCCGTTTGCTCAGGAGGAGATTTTACCTGTTTTCAATACAAACCAACTTTTTTAAATGTCATTTTGTTGTTTCTATAGTGTGGATCTGATGAATATGTCTCGTTTCCAGATGTTGACCTCTTTCTGAAGACTTCCTTATGAAAGGAAACAGAAACAGGAACAAGTCAAATGAGCTTTTTGTTGTTATTCTGGATTTTTTGTCTTACATGAAGCTGAAATGAGGCTGTAAGAAACATGAGGTACAGAATTCATCTGTCAGAGGCAGATTGTGAATTTCTTTTCATCTCATTTTATGTTTCCTGTTAAGAATTCATGTTTTATAGCTCCGATTTTCTGCTTAAAGTGCCTATAATTTAAATCTGGCTGTACTAAAGTACCATTCCCAATAATCCACATCTATCCATAATGGCTTGTTTTAAAATCAGCACTTTGGCGCCAGTAGAACATTAGATTTACTGATAATGCCTCACTCAAACATTTTACAACCTGCAGACATGAAAGCTTCAGTTTTAACGCCTGCAGCCGGATATTTTTATTTTAGAATAATGCTTTTTATTTCACATGTACAACGTGCTCTTCAGAGAGCACAAGTTTTGATAGTTGGTCACTTGAATGATGAAAAGCCGAGAAAGGAGATGTGATATTCTTTAAATATGTGGATAAAGTTTGTCTCTCCTGTGTTGTTCATGTGAAAAACAACAGAAATATTTATGTAAATAATGAAAAGAAGAGAACTTCAGAGAGAATTCAGATTGATAGTTGTGATCGTAAAGATGGATATATAATTCCCTCCGTGAGTGTCAGCTTTTGAAGAATTTCGTAAATGCATTTACTTTCTCAACATCTCTGATTGATCGCCACATTAAACCTTTAGGATTTAACAGGTGAGTCTAAATGTTGTGTCTGTCTAATAGACACCTGTCCAGAGGAGGAGACGTGAGCTCAGATTGGTTTTCTTACTCAGTTAGTTTCCTGTCTGTGCAGACTTCAGGGCTAATTTTTCCTCCGATCTTGTTCCCAATGAAACCAGAATGAGATCATCCATCAGAGTGAACATGAGGATCTCTGAATCTTCTCCTGATTCCATTAGTGCTGCTTCACTCGCTGCTCTTCCTCCTGTCAATCAACTGTCTCCTACAGGAAGTCATCCCTCCAAACATGTCACCTTACAAACTTCATCGATACATCCATTTCGTTAAGAGTCTTCTTTGACGTCAGGGATTCATTTTATCAGACCCAATTATGAGATCCATGTAAGAGACTATAAATGTAATGTAGTTTTATCATATACTGTATTTTATGATGTGGAAAATTCATATCTGTAGCAAGACACCCTCGAGAGGTTTGAAGCTTATATTTGTCTACGTTGTCCGATATTAAAGTTTTTCTGTACGACATTCAGAGCATTTATAAATCATCAGACTATGATGTAAAGATATCGAGGAGTAACGTCTTCATGATCAGAGAATGAAGTCTCTCCCTCTGTGTTTGTTGTTATCAGAGCGTTTCCTCTCTTTGTTCACATAGCCAGCCGGCCGTGGGCTGTTAGCTCTGTTAGCTCTGTTAGCACTGTTAGCGCTGTTAGCTCTGTCAGCACTGTTAGCTACGAGCATCCGTGTGGTCCAACAGATATTATCTATTCTTAGGAAAGCCGTCCCTTAACTCTATTTTATTTGACGTTTTTTTTCTAAAACAACTACATTTAATGCTCCAATCATCTTCACATCACTGTACTTTGTGTAATCATTCAAACAATTATTGTTTTTAGTCTGTATCAGTTCATGTTCTAAATAAATGTGCATGGAAAAACTGGATATTTAACTTTAAATGACACTATTCTCATTTGTTAAGTTCTGACTAAAGTAATGTGTATTAAACTTGACCAAATATCAACCAGGAAACTGCATAAAGCTGCTCATCACTGTTAACTTTAAATCAGTGATAAGTCAAACAAATGCAGCAAAAACAAATCCATATGTCCAATTGGTCTGTTTTTAGAGACCAGGTTTCCTGTACATTACATAACATTACATTAGAGTCATGTAGCAGAGGCTTTTCTCCAAAGCGACTTACAGTCAGTAGTATGTTACATATCATTCACCCATTCACACACTGATGACAGGCTACCATCAAGGTGCCACCATCAGACTCTAACTAACATTCATCATCAGTCCACACCGATGGCCTTCAGGAGCAACTTGGGGTTAAGTGTCTTGCCCAAGGACACATCGACTGCCGAAGCCGGGTATCGAACCACCGACCCTCTGATTGGAGAGCTACCTTGCTCTCCACTACGCCACAGCCGCCCCTGTCAGTTGTCCTTGACATTGATCGTTCCTCTGGCTTCACAGCTCCATGTTAATGTCATGTGAGATGGAAGGAAGCAAACTGAATGAGATTACCATGGTAACAGGCTTTAGGAACCCACATCATCAGAAAACCCAACATGAACATTTGCAGTGTTATTGTGTCATTTTCACAAAGAAGGAATTGTCCTTGAGAGAATTGTGAAGGCAGAGTCGATGCAGGTGAGAAACTAAGCAGAGCTAGAAGAGCTCCGCCAAGGCCGTGTACTGATCCACTCCAACATTTAGAGGCTTCTTCCTCCACCACGCTGCACACCTCCACCACGTCTCATGAGAAGCTGGTTGTTTTTCTGTCATCCTGCTGACAGGGTTGGGTTTTGTTGCCATTGTTTGCACCGTTAGCGCTGTTAGCGACGTGTTGAGAGCCGTGTGGAGGCAACAGATATGCTCTGGATTCAGCAAAGTGCAAATTTAACATCAACGTTTCTGAAAAATGACAAAAGAGACATATTGGACACGAGGGCCGCTCCAGTGTTTAGTCCTTTTCCACAGCTCCACAGCTCAACAGCTCAACAGCCTGACTTCCTACAACCTTTCACAAGTCAAAACTGAATCTTTTGTAATCAAACTCAGGTGCACTTTTTGTTGCTGTTTTTGTTTGTTTGCGCGGTTAGCAAGTTAGCTTCTAGCTGCCAGCTCAGCCGTCAAAATGCTGAGAGCCATGTGGAGGCAACAGACACACTGGATTCTGGATTCCGTTCATTTAACACCAATACCTCAACATTTAATCCTTTTAATCGAACTCTGGTTCCGTTTGTTGGCAGGCATTCTGTTTTCCGGTTTACTTCCTGCACTGCATTGGATTATGTTCTCACTGCAATGGAACCCAAGTGTGGAAACGAGCAGAGAACAGAACTCACAAGCAGTTATGGGGCGAGTTGTTTGACTCCTCACCAGAGTTCCATCAAACATAAATGTTTGTTCATCTGTGTTTTGTGATGTTTTATCCATTACCTGATTTAACATTGTTTGGTCTGCAGCCTTATTGTCCAGATCTCTCTTGTCCAAAACATTCACAAACTAAGTGGGACGAACCCTCGAAAATAAAAGTTCAATAAAAAGTTAAAAATCAAATAATACAAGGCTCATGGTGCAATGTTTTCACAGTATGTTTCTGACTAAAAAACTAATGGTAGATAAGTACTTCTTTGTTCCTTTATAGGCAGAAAAAGTTCACTGACTTTCAAGTTTTACAGCTTATCCTTTAGGGGAATAAAACTCATTTGAGGAGATAAAAGAATCATCAGAATTTTATCTGCACGAAACTAAAGAATAAAAGAAATGTTGAGATGAAAAAGTCTGTTGTTTATTTCTGACATATTTTATCCACAGTTATCTTCAGTCTTTGTCTCAGCTTAACTCCTTAGTTTTGGCAGTTACTCTATCTGTGTGTGTGTGTGTGTGTGTGTGTGTGTGTGTGTGTGTGTGTGTGTGTGTGTGTGTGTGTGGTGAATTATTGATGTGTGCGTCTGGCTCTTGACTTGTGTCTGCCATCAGATTTGGATTCTTTGATCGGAACCCCGCCAGGAACCCCGCCATTGAAGAACACACACGCACACACACACACACACACACACACACACACACACACACACACACACACACACACACACACACACACACACACACACACACACACACTTGCCTTCCTATGTTAAAGATGGTAATCAAAGGCTCCACTTCGCCATCTGGCAGTTCATCAAATATTAAGGACGTGTCTGCAGCGATCACACCGGCCGCTCTGCACATACAGATAAACTGTGAACATGTGACGGCTCGTCTGCAGGCGTTAGGGAACTCTGATCCGACCTTGGAGACACTTTGTTTGCAGAAAAATGACACAAAAGACACAAACTGCACACGCTCGGTTTGAAAAACACAAATAAGAAAAATATGAGAAATTCAAAAGTCTGAGTGGAAATCAGCTCTTATATATATCAAGAACAGTTTCTAGTCTCATCATTTATTCATTATAAAATATTTATTTGTTTTCATCACTTCTAAATTGTTCAATTACATCTAAGTATCTAATATTTCATAATTAAAATATCTGTATAATTGAAAGAAAAGCATCTTTAAAGTGCATGACATTTATAATCTTCTTTATTCTAATTAAAGCTTTTCATTTCATAATTATCTGATCTTTTTTCCTAATAAAGCATTCTTTCCTAAGAAAAAGTCTCCATTTTTGTTTTCTTCAGTAAAAGCAATTCACTGAGCTGATGTATAATTAGCAGCTGATTTGCATTTTACCCCAAATCTTCTCTCTCCTCCTCACGAGAGAGCCTCGTTTTATGTAAACTGCCGATTCAGTGGTTTCTTCAGCAGGAAGAACAACAACGTTTGAGAGTCTGCAGCAGTAAAATCCAGTTCATGAAGAGAGCACGGAGAGATCTCACATGTTACGTCTTATTGAAGAATGTCGTTGACAATTTGTCCTGCAGGGTTTGTTTAAGATTCATAAACAAGTCAAAGGAAAGTTGCTTCTTTTAAATTTGATGGAAGGGTCATAAATCAAAATCTGTTTTGGATCAATGTGCTCTTTAAAAAACAAAAACGAACAAATCAAAAGTGTATTTCTGATGAAGTTCAGTAAAAACACTGAGCTTCATCCTGAAAGCAGAATTTAAAGGACCATGCTGGTGTTTTTCATGTCTAAGACCATTAACCTCCAAACACTGTTGACTTTCCAAGATTAATAGATTTTATTAAAACAACGCAGAGAAAATATGTTGTGTTTGATTTCTGAGTGAATAAAATTTGATACATTTTGGTTTTAAAACTAAAAATCATCAAATACATCTCCAAAGTTTTAAATGGAAAAGATGACGAAGAGTACAGCAGAAGGTGGGTCAGAGAAGGTTAATTATTATGTACACCAGTGTGTGTGTGTGTGTGTGTGTGTGTGTGTGTGTGTGTGTGTGTGTGTGTGTGTGTGTGTGTGTGTGTGTAGTGTGTGTTTAGTGTACAGTAACAAGGCTTCTCAGGACGGTCGTCCAGCTGTCCTTAAGGCGTCCCATCTGACCTCTGACCCCAATCTTCCCACTATCAGCTGTCACACCTCTTACCACACACACACACACACACACACACACACACACACACACACACACACACACACACACACACACACACACACACACACACACACACACACTCACCTTGTGTGTGTCCAGAGTACCTGTGAGCCTCTGACAGGCAGCACATATGGGCTATTTGCATATGATGCCTCTTCTGGATCTTCAGCCTCACCTTGAATATACCTGTGTATATATTCAAGTGTGTGTGTGTGTGTGTGTGTGTGTGTGTGTGTGTGTGTGTGTGTGTGTGTGTGTGTGTGTGTAGTGAAAGTACTTAGAGTTGAGTCTCAGCTCAGTGAAAGTTGTCCTCGTCTGATTTTTTTTCATGCTCCTATAAAAACAACTTGTCTGAATAATTTATGATCTGCAGGTTTTTTTCTCGTCGTGCTGCTTCACCTTCTTTTCCTCCCAGAGTCTAGTTTGTAAACTCTCTCTTCCTCTTCCTTCGTCTCTATCATCATATCTTTTCTAACCTCTGGTTTTCAGCAGAGTCTC
>NC_072450.1:1046602-1226602 GCF_027596085.1 Anoplopoma fimbria | reverse complement strand
ACGGCAGATGTTTCACAATGATTCTGCAGTTAAGTATCTGGGGAGGTTCAGGTGTGTGCATAACTAAAGGGATTCATATTTTAATGTTTGAAAACAAAACTCCATAACCCTTAATTGTATGTGTATCAAGAAGAACCGATCATTTACCATTAATTGGTTTTAACGAGATGCATATAATGCACTCCATTATAAAGTTCCTTTGGCATTATTTAATTATTCTTGTTTCCTTTTGAGCCGCCATCTGTAATACCTTTTTTAAACAATATGTTGTAATATGGTAAAACAGTTATAGTCGGGTGAGATGATCATCATCGGAGACATAATTATTGATATTAAGCATGTTTAGTGTTGTGGTCAGATCAGAAGCTGAAATATTAATCACTTAATCACTGGAGCAGTTTATGGCAGGTTTGCTGCAAAATATAAGTTTACCTTAAGTTGTGGAGTTCCTCAAGGTTCTTTTGTGGGACGTTTGATGTTTGCTGACGAACAAAATGGTCTACTGGTAATAAAGAGCTAGTAATAAAAGGTAGTGTGTTGCATAGAAGTAGCAATATGCAATAACTTTACATTATTAGTGGCATATAAATGTTATTTCTAGCAAGCATGGTTGTCTTTTTTTTTATTGAGTAAGAAGCCAAAAATAATAGTTGCATTCCTACTTCCCCAACTGTGAATGCTCAATATGTGAAATAAACTCTATAAACAGTACAATTCCACCAATATTAGAGAATATATGCAGTTTTTTAAAGACAGGAAAACCCACAAAAAATAGGCGTTATTGTCTGAATTGTGTCACTTAGGAAACAGTGACGATGTCGAACCAGAGTTGGAGATTGTTGGAAGAGTAGAAAGACGAATAAAAGACGTTTAATTATGAGTTTTAAATGAAGTGTGAAGTAAAATGACAGAGCCAGGCTAGCTTCTCCCCTCTGTTCCCAGTCTTTGTGCTAAGCTAAGCTAACTCTCTTTTTCCTTAAAATGGTCAAACTATTTCTCTAAAGGAGTAGAGACTTAGACTTTTAGAGTTGTATATTAAAACACAATGACCCCACCACTTGTTTAAAAGTCTAATTATCTTTGTTCTTGTTTCTTCAAACCTCTCGTCTCATTTGTTTCTTCTTTTCTCTCCGACGACCTTCAGCAGCGTTTTAACTTCGTCTCTGCTCTTTAATCAGCTTCCTGCTCTGTTGTCTGCATACCACTAAAGTGGACCTAACCATTACAATATGGATGATCAATATTTCAAAGCTGTATAACATTGATGTTACAAGCTCTGCTGAGTGAGCCTCAGTGTACTCTGCAGCTCAGACTGTTTCATTCTACTTCTCTTCAACATAAACATTTTGTCGTTAACAGCATTTTACTTTCAGCTTTTTGAAAATTCTGCTTCTTCTTCTGATTATATACAGGAAAGTTTTGCCTCAATCCCACAAACGCTCACTAGAGCACCAAACGTGGATTAATCCGCCGCTGAAAATAGTCCCCAACAAATGCACGATTTCCCTCCATTTTCCTGTTTGCTTTTCTTGGAATTTGTACTAAGAAACGCATAAAAACACCGACCTCTTGACCTTTTCTTTTATTGCAAAATATTTCCCTTTTATTGCACATGATCCGGTTTTTAATCTCCAGGCAGCAGGGCGGCAGTCAGATTGATAATAAACTGAATTAACAGCTATTATCTGCTGATTATGCCCATGGCTGCCTCCTCTTCTTCATCTTCCTCCTCTTCCTCTCTGCTTTCCCCTCCGTACTAATGGGTTCTCCATTAACCCCACCTGACGGCTGTGTGGGTAATTCCAGATTTATTTACGGCCCGTGGTCAAACACAATGAGAAATAAATAACGTGTTTGACCGAGCAGAACGGGACATTAGCCAGCCGGGCCGCTCGCGTAGACACAGTGTGACTTTAGTCTTTAATGGACTCTGAAGCCAGAAGGTTCAGCTGTGACGTCCTCCTGAACGCCGGTGTCTCTACATGTCCTCGTAGCTGCTGTAAATCTGGTTAAACTCCAGCGAGGAGAGGGTTTTCCTTCCTCTGCTGCTCTGCACCAAAATATTATCAAACAAAATCAATTGCACTTTTTAACAAACACTTGTTATTTCCACATCCAGCTGTTACAGAGCAACATGACACTTTATCTTCGGTGAGACTGAAGCAGGTAAACGTGGATGAGCACTAAATATAATAACATATACGCTGCACAAGAGTCTCACACAGAGCATCAGTGTTTATGAATGAATGAGAAAACATGTTACTTTCTGTCAAACATGAAGAGGTTTCACCCTCTTGAGATTTTTCATGACAATCCTCTATTTGGAATTTAGTATTTGTTGTGCATAAGAGGAAACTACAACAGCAGGTCAGCTACAAACTACAGCAACAGAACACCATCAATGCATCGTTTGTAGTGGTTGTAGAAGCATTTTACAGGTGAACCAGAAATCTGAGGCAGGAAATCTCAGAAGCTGTTTTTTCTTTGTGGAAGTTTTGCTTCAATGTGCAGACATTGTGTCTCTTTGTAGCCGTGTTGGGTCTCTTTGTAGCCAGTTAGTGTCCCTTTGTAGCACTTTTGTGTCTTTTGGTAGCATTTTGTCTCTTTGTAACCGTTGACTCTTTGTGGACTTTTTTTTTTGTCTCTTTGTAGCAGTTTTGTGTCTATTTAGCCATTTGAAATCTATTTTATCCACCTGATGAATATAGGTCCAGTATTCTCTCTCTTTTAGCTCTGTTTTTGGTCTCCACCATCACCACCACCACGAATATCTGTCTCTTTAGCTTCTAAATGCTCCGTAATGAGTCTGTCTGCTGTTTGATGCTGAGCGGGTGGGGTTGAATGGCTTTTTTTACAGTTTCTTCTCTGAAAATGACGTTAACCAGAACAGTAACGTTGTGGTCGGTTTGATAGAAGAGTTGCAAACATGATAAAGTTACTAGCTTGGGGTACTGTCCCTTTAAGAGGAGACAGTTTGTACCTTTTAATGTGACGTAGTTTTGCTCTGCAGCAGGAAGCACAGACGCTAGCTTGTGTTTTAGCTGAAATACTTACCTGTTTACTGCCTCTTAAAGTTTTAAATGCTTATGTAAGCTCTTATGAGCATAAAGACATGATAGTGTTGACGGTGTGGACTTCTGAGATCAGAACAGACTTTCATCTCATGATGCTCTCGGGCCTGAAAACCAAAGAATCCACTTCTCTCAGTCATCAGTCTTCTGTTTATAGACCAGAAGAAGATTCATGTTGGGTGGAAATATTACCTGTGTGCTCATAAAATGTTGATGCTGTTCTCTTCAGACGGTGTGCAGGATTCTTCTCATCTTAAAAAATAAATAAAATACAGTGCGATCAAATACTCCCAGAACCAGGGACTTATTTCTGCACTTTATTTAATATTCAAAACATTCTTCTCTGCTTTTTGTATCTTATTCAGCTACAGTTGAAGTTGTTTCTACTCCGTCTTTCCCGTCCTCTCATCCTCTCCATGTGAGGATCAGTAGCTGGTCTCTTCCTGAACCAGGTCCAGACCTCACAGACCACTGCAGACTCACCGCTCTGCTGATCTGCATGCTAATAATCCCTCTGCAGCTCTGATTGATTTCAGCTCATTATCAGTTTGCTGTGTTTGTGCTGCTGAGAGCTGTTTGTCAGATTTATGCTGAGGAGTTAGACGATAACAAGTGAGAGTCGGATTCTGCTGTTTATCACCGTTTATAGCTCTTTTATACATGTTCCATTTGATTTAATGTCCGCCGTTAAAATGTCCACTGATGAGAGTTTTATCGTCATTTATTCAATCATGACTTGATGTAAAGAGCTTTTTTTTTTTGTTGAGTTTTTAAGACCGCTTGACATTTTACAGAGCGATGAGAGCTCAGGAGGAAAGCCCAGATTGTAATAAAATGAAAAATGCTTCTTCGTAGCTCTGAGTGGTTTGATGTTTTAGTGTTTTTTATTATTATTTCAGCTTCAATCAGATTTTGACCTGAAAAGATGACGTTTGTCTGGAGGAAATGTTACTTTCTGTCAAACGTAAAGAGAGATGTTTCATGACAATCCTCCACTCAGATTTTAATATTTATTGTGTATAAGAGGAAACGTCATCCTGTTGGTGAAGACGAGACAAACTTTAGGTGGTAGACCACCGACGACAGCAACAAAACCACCAACAATTGATCATTTGTGGACTTTTTATGGTTGCATTTTACAGGTGAACCTTAGTTTTCAGTCCCTTTTGTTGTTGTCTTCTATCTCTTTCTGGACGCTATTATTCTCTTGTGGTTCCAGTTTGTGTCTCTTTGTAGCCATTCTGTGTCCCTTTTTGTTATCTCTTTGTTTCTCTTTGTATCCGTTAGTGTGTCTTTGGAGGGTTGAGTCTCTGTTCAGTTATTTTGTGTCTCTTTGTAGCCATTTGCAGCTCTTTGAAAGCAGTTTCCTTTTTGTGGATGTCTTGTGTCTCTTCGGTAGCCAGACTGACTCTTTGTAGCTATTTTGCATCCCTTTTGTAACCGTTTTGTTTCTCTTTGTAACCATTTTGCTGCTCATTGTAGCTCTTTTGAGTCTCTTTGTGCTGGTTTTGCATCTTTGTAGTCGTTTGACTTTTCCATCAGTAATAATGTAGTAATCTATTGACCATTAGGATTCATCCTGTGGAGAACATGAATGACAACGAATCTGATCACTTTGGAGAGATATATGGAACACAGGTAGAACAACAGTCTCATATCAGAGAAAATAGATAAGACAGATAAGAATAATGGATACATATCTGTATAAAGAACTAGACGGACTGACCCTGTGTTCCACATCTCACATCTCAATGCAGTCTTTGAGTATTAAAGGTGTTCAGGTCTTGGTTGAATCCCAGCAGCAGCAGGAGGATGAATCCTGACCCGAGTCCTCCTGCTCCTCAGTTTGCTGTTTGAGCCGAAGCAGAGCTGCTGCAGCGCCGTCTCGCCTTCAGCTCGGAGCTGCTGGTGGGAGGCCGGCTCTGATTTGACGCCTGTTATAGAGGAACCTGCTGTTTGTCTCTCTGCGCTGCTGTTTCTGTGGAGAATGAAAGTCTCGGTGTGTTTGTGGGAGAGAAACAGGTTTATACCTCCAAGAAGGCTTTCACACACCAGGAACTGCATGAAGAAATGTGTCGAGAAAAATATGTGGTATATGTCTGTTTTTACAAACACATGAGACGTTTGCTTCTGACTACACAGAGATCTCTGCTGTTTATAGAGAGACAGACTGTGATTTATGTGTTGCATTAAGCCGGTGAGCTAATGGTCAGTAATGGATGAAATGAAACAAACAGCTGCTGAGGGAGAGTTAAAAAAAAACAAATGAACCAGGTGTTAATATCCGGTTCTGAAAATGAATCCAATGCTTCATGTCTTCAGTTTGCATTCTCTCTAGTGTCCACCAGGGGGCGACTCCTCTGGTTGTATAGAAGTCTATGAGAAAATGACTCTACTTCTCTCTTGATTTATTCCCTCAGTAAACATTGTAAACATGAGTTTATGGTCTCAATCTCTAGTTTCAAGTCTTCTTCAATACAGCATGATGTTCATTTAGTAAATGATGCTCCATTTAGAGTCAAACAGACCATAAAGCAGGGGATGCTTTAGGGCGGGGCTACACACTGATTGACAGGTCGACACCAGAGACGTATACGGCGTCTCTACGTCACTCCTCCTCAGTCCATATATGGTCACTTCCTGTTCACTGGTTGCAAAAAAACAAGATGGCGTTGTCTAAAATGCCAAACTTGAGGCTTCAAAACGTCCACAAACCAAAGAGACGTCATGATGACTACGTTCACTTCTTAAATACCGTCGATGAAATGATTCTGGGATGATGGAACTGTTTGACCTCCTATGACCTTTGCTTTTGTCTAAACAGGATTTCTGATCTGGATTGAATCAGTTTGAGCAGTCGGCTGAGTTTACCATTCTATATGGTGAGAAACCCTTTCTGACTGTTTCTAGAAGTTGTAGGTCAAAGACTTGTAGAGTTTCTGTTGTATTCGTCTTCTGTTTGACTCTTTTCTGTTCCAGTCGTAGTTTACTGGAGGTGTTGGGGGTGTTTTGGTCCTAATGGGTGATGTGTTTTCCCAACATGGCTTAATGGGGGTTGTTGGCCCTGTGGGGAGGGTGTGGGGGGGTCGATGGGACTCCTGTGGGGGATATGAATAGAGGATCAGTGAGGGAGGCGTCGGGCGGGGGTGAGGCGTTTAAACCTCGGGAGGTGTCGGCTCTTTTGTCTCTCGTCGTCTTTCTCTTCGTATTCAGATCAGCTGTTAAAGCTGGTCGGCTTTAGAGGAACGTGAACTCCTTCTGGAGGACGAGATGTTTGTAACTGACGGGGAGATGTTTGATTTAAAGGTTAGACCTGAACTCTGATCTCAGACCAGTTTAAAGCTGCACTTTTGTTTCATGTCAGTGATTTTAATCACTTTTCAGTTGATGGATGATTTGACGGAGAGGAATGTGAGCTTAAACATACCGGAATAAAAAAGTCCTCTAATCAGGTCATTAAATCAGATTCCAGAGTGAACAAACACGTGTTGGACCAGTTAAAGACGTTTTATTACCTTTATAAAGATGGTGAATTTGGAGTGAATCAAATGAGTTATTGACAGAAAAATAAACTGGAACCAACTCAAAGGAGCTCATAAGTACGGCCTGACTGATGCTGGTTTATGCTTGACGTCAATAATTGAGTTCAAACCATGTTTATTATAGAGAATATTCGTTAATTAATATTTTGTAGTATTTCATTTGCTCTGGATGAGCAGATCTGTATTTCTTTGCAGAATTCTTGTTGGGATCCTCTAGTTTCTTCTGATTGGTTAAACTAAACAGGGTTTCTGTGCTTTTTCTTAAATTCATTTAGAGCCGGTCTTTTTTGTTCGGGATTGTTGTGCTTCTAGAACCTGATCCAGGACTGCCTCGTCCTCTTGACCTGGTCCTGTTGAAGCAGCGTCTGTGGGCGTGTCCTTAACCGAGTACGTCTACATAAACTACCCGTTAGTGACACAAAGGTGAGATTTCTGAAGTAAAGTTCTACATCAGAGAAGACTTCAAGGATTAACACTAACATGTAGTTGGAGTCAATTTTGTCCTTTTTTTTTTACCACATTCTGTGATAGTTTGATTGAATCTACTGATGACTTTGCTTTTTATTGGTGAGTATTTCACATAACTTTACAGTCTGGTAAATTAGGACCTGTTCCTGAAATCGGACTAGAAAAAGGAAAGAAGAGTGAATTCATCAGGATGCTCTTTGGTTGTTTGTGGTACGTAGTCACAAGTAGGGATGTTGGGAATAACAATCGTGGTTGTATAGAAGAAAACACTATAAATTACTAAAACAAAGTAAAAGTATAACATTCAGAACTTTTGTTGGTTTACTGACTTCTAAGCGTTGAAAAGATTTGGTGGCAAAACAAAATGTCTGTATCCTTGTAGATCAGCTGCTGTAATCAAGCAACAAAGGGATCTGTATCTGACTATATGGATCAGAGACCGGTTACTGGTAATAAAGGATCAATAAAAGTGATATTTTCTCTGGTGCATCTCCAGCTTCCAGGCTGCTTCGTGTCCTCGTCTGATTCCGAGGAGACATCTCGTCTCCTCCTCCGTCCTCCTGGAGATGAACTCTGCTCCCAGCATGCCTTTCTTGTCCCTTTTGATTGACAGCTCCGGGCCCGAGCGTTGGCGTCCAGCGTGACAGCAGACGGCGATACGGAGCCTCTTTTGTGGGGGCGCTTGTTTTCTTTGTTTCCTCTCCTGATGCGAGAGGAAGATGTTTTGATAACCAGCTGATAGGAGGAAGTCTCTGATATGACTCTGCATTTAATATCAGAGGAGGAGGAAAACATGAGATGTGTGATATGATGAAGACGACATTTAAAAAAAGATGATATCAAACACTAATTTAAACGTTTATTGATGCAAGTATCAACCAGACAATGAACTGTGTTTGTTGCGTAATCACAATAAGTAGAGAGTTTATTTTCTAAAACCAGATGTCAACACAGTGTTCTACTCACTATCAGATCTAATATTCTTATTATATAATAAGAATATTAGATCTGTAGTACATATACATAGATACAGATATATATCCATATATAGATACAGATAGATATAGAAGCGTTGTCATGGTGACACTGTCAGACCAGAACACACTCGCATAACGAGGTCTGAAGTGTCTTCATGATCTCTGTGATCAGATTCTAATAAAGAGATGAATCATGGAGGTGGTGACGGATGGTGTGTTCAGTTATAATCCTCCTCCTCGTCCTCCTTCTTCTTCTTCTTCTTCTTCTTCTTCTTCTTCTTCTTCTTCTTCTTCTTCTTCTTCTTCTTCTTCTCCTCTTCTCCTCCTCCTCCTCCTCCTTCTGTCGCTGGTCGGCAGGACTCGGGCCCGAGGCGTCTTGAAGGCTTCGTCCTCACAGTCGGTCAAACTTTGATGATTTCTTTAAAAAGCCTCTCTGCTCGGTTCTCCACAGATCTCTGTTTCATCATCAGCATGAATCCAGATCAGAGTCCAGCGTGTTCAAGACTCTACTGTTTGCTTTTTTACAGTTTAATTTCAGCTGAGCTTTCTACATACGTGATCCGTCACAATGATCAGATGTTTTTATTTTTCTAAATGCTAGAAGTCTCTCGTAGTAACTTCTTCTGGGTTTGATTTGAATGAAACAGTCGGTCTTGGCTCATGGAGACTTCTTTTTCTGTTTTGTCTCTGAAGTTCACAAAGAAAACTGTAAATATGGATTGTTTGAATCGTGAGGATGAAGCGTTGAGGCAATCTTTAAAAACAGCCGTGCTCCTTCTCCTCCACCGTCTCCTCCTTCAGCCTGAGTCTGATGCTATTTCTGCAGAAGCTGTGGGAGTGTTTGTGACAAACTGAGGAAGAGGAGGAGGAGAATGTGGAGGAGGAGAATGTGGAGGAGGAGGAGAATGTGGAGGAGGAGAAAGAACAGGATGCTGCTCTCTTCTTCTTCATATCAGCGTGAGGTTCTCCTCTCTCTTTCTTCATATCAGCGTGAGGTTCTCCTCCTCTCTTCTTCTTCATATCAGCGTGAGGTTCTCCTCCTCTCTTCTTCTTCATATCAGCGTGAGGTTCTCCTCCTCTCTTCTTCTTCATATCAGCGTGAGGTTCTCCTCCTCTCTTCTTCTTCATATCAGCGTGAGGTTCTCCTCCTCTCTCTTCTTCTTCATATCAGCGTGAGGTTCTCCTCCTCTCTTCTTCTTCATATCAGCGTGAGGTTCTCCTCCTCTCTTCTTCTTCATATCAGCGTGAGGTTCTCCTCCTCTTTTCTTCTTCATATCAGCGTGAGGTTCTCCTCCTCTCTTCTTCTTCATATCAGCGTGAGGTTCTCCTCCTGTCGTCTTTATGTTGGATCAGAAATAGTGGAGAAAATGTTGTTATTTCAGCATCCTTTTTTATCTGTTTATTGCATTAAATCACAGATAAGTAGTGTTTTTGTTCATACAGCTGTAGTAACCAGAGAACGCGTTGGTTGATAGATACGGTGAATACGGCTCTTGGAGGTTCACAGAGCGCCTTCTTCTTTTGGTGTTTTGAACTCCAACATGACGGCTTATTTTCCGGGTTATCTGGGTTTTCCTACAACATGTAAAAGCAGCATCAGAGGTTATTTCTGCCATTCTGGATGAGCTCTTCCTGGGTTAGGGTTAACTGGTGCTGATGACTTTTACGTCACCATGTTTCTTGAGTCCACACAAACCTCTGCTTCTCGAGTCCATTTTTATCCGTGACGAGTTGCTCGTTGCCGGTCCTTGAACGCAGCGCAGTAATGTACATGAAGATCCACTCTGCTGCTCTCAGAACAGTGACTGAGCCCACAAAGTGTGCTCCTCTTTATGTTTTTATAGCTCTGCGTGGGCCTCAGGTCTTCATACCTTTAGCTCCTACACATGGTGTGTGTGTGTGTGTGTGTGTGTGTGTGTGTGTGTGTGTGTGTGTGTGTGTGTGTGTGTGTGTGTGTGTGTGTGTGTGTGTGTGAGGTGTCACGCTGATGTGTGACAGTCTGCTTCAGTGTGTTTAGTCTCAGCTGAGAACAGAAGAGAGAAACTTTGAGGAAATGAATCCAAACATCTGTCAGATAAACGTGAAGCTTCCAGTAACGAGCCGCTCGTCTCCGTCTCAGGAAATGAAAGAACAGAAGTCCTTCAATATTTTATTTATTTTCACTACAAACACAACTTTATATCAAAAGAGGGACATTCATCAATAATTGAAAAAAGTTTTCCCCATACGTGCAAACGGAATTCAACTGAAGTCGTTTTTCATTCGATACCAACAGTTCAAGTATTTTTTCTTTTTATTATTTAAAATGTTTTTCACATTTTATTGTTCCATTTCCATTTTGTTTTTATTTTTGTGCCTAAAACTAGTCCAATTTGAATATAAAGAGGCTGGAATTCAACATTAAAACTGAAGAGTGTATCTTTGGTGGTATCTTTGGTGTATCTTTGGTATATCTTTGGTGTATCTTTGGTATATCTTTGGTATATCTTTGGTATATCTTTGGTGTATCTTTGGTATATCTTTGGTGTATCTTTGGTATATCTTTGGTGTATCTTTGGTGGTATATTTGGTATATCTTTGGTGTATCTTTGGTGGTATCTTTGGTGTATCTTTGGTATATCTTTGGTGTATCTTTGGTATATCTTTGGTGTATCTTTGGTGTATCTTTGGTATATCTTTGGTATATCTTTGGTGTTATCTTTGGTATATCTTTGGTATATCTTTGGTGTATCTTTGGTATATCTTTGGTATATCTTTGGTGTATCTTTGGTATATCTTTGGTATATCTTTGGTGTATCTTTGGTGGTATCTTTGGTATATCTTTGGTGTTATCTTTGGTATATCTTTGGTATATCTTTGGTGTATCTTTGGTATATCTTTGGTGTATCTTTGGTATATCTTTGGTATATCTTTGGTATATCTTTGGTGTTATCTTTGGTATATCTTTGGTGTATCTTTGGTGGTATCTTTGGTATATCTTTGGTATATCTTTGGTGTATCTTTGGTCTTTGGTGTATCTTTGGTGTTATCTTTGGTATATCTTTGGTGGTATCTTTGGTGTTATCTTTGGTGTATCTTTGGTATATCTTTGGTGTATCTTTGGTATATCTTTGGTGGTATCTTTGGTGTTATCTTTGGTATATCTTTGGTATATCTTTGGTATATCTTTGGTATATCTTTGGTGGTATATCTTTGGTATATCTTTGGTGTATCTTTGGTGTATCTTCGGTGTATCTTGGGTATATATTTGGTGGTATCTTTGGAGTATTTGTGGAGTATCTTTGGAGTATCTTTGGTGTACTTTATGTATCTTGGATATCTGTGAGCTGAGGGTGTAATGAAGCGCTGAGCGATGCTGTGATAACCTCATTATTCTCCATCGCTCTAAAAGTACTCTGTCGACTCCACCAGCTACTGAAGCAGCAGAGAGAGCGAGTCGATGGGTTAATCGCGCATGCAGAGTGGATAGAAGTGTGTGTGTGTGTGTGTGTGTGTGTGTGTGTGTGTGTGTGTGTGTGTGTGTGTGTGTGTGTGTGTGTGTGTGTGTGTGTGTGTGTGTGTGTGTGTGTGTGTGTGTGTGTGTGTGTGTGTGTGTGTGTGTGTGTGTGTGCTGCTGTTACTCTGGTTGTTTAAAATGATTTGTGTACTTTGATGAATTACATCCGTGTGTTTTGGAATTTTATGCTTCAGCTATTTGTCAATATAACATTTTTATATTAAAGGTAACATTTAACATAAAAAATGTGAATAATGCATAAATAATCCAGGTTCAAACAGGGTTATAATCCCAAACATTCTGTATATTTTACTTGAGCAGCTCTTCTTCTTCTTCTTCTTCTCTGATTCGTCTTCGTCACCAGAGGAGCCTCTTTAACCTCCAGAGAAACTTAGTAATCTACACAAATACTGGTGACAGTACACGACTCTCTGTACCACGGTAAAAAACAAAAAACAACAAGCACTAAGAGCTAGTGTGAGGAAGTTAATCAGCTCACAATTCAATCAGGAAAAGATTGTTGTTTGGGTTCAAATAACCAAAGAAGTGCTGTTACTGAAGTTTGCAAGTTATGTGACTAAAACATCAACAAAGACTTTTGGTTTCACACGGAGAGAGAACGACGGTCTCCTGGCTGAGAGATCGCTGGCTGTTTATTAAAATGACAACAGAAGTAACTTCATTTTGTCATCAACGTTGTAACAAAGTAGCAGTTCTTTGCAAAAGCACATGAAACGTCTCCAGTAACTTATGCTGATATTAGTCCTCTGAAAGCATCAGTGAAGCTCAAACGGTTTAAAATCAAAACCTTTAAAAAAAATCTTTTTCTTTTTCAGTTATGAGTCCTCCCCCTCCTCATCGCTGTATGCCGAGCAGGAGAAGAAATGTAGATGAAGCTTTTAACCCCCCCCACAAATTCTCTCCCAGAGTCCCTGAACTCATCTAAAAATCTCTCTTATCTCAGCTCCTCACTCTGTTTTGCAGCAGCAGCTTCCTCAGCTTTTTTTGTACTTTTACTGAAAATTCAAGCATCCACAAACTAAAGTCACCTCAACGCCGAACAGAGCTTCTTCACCCCCAACATGTAGAGAATTAAACCTGCAACCCTGCAGCATTTCACTGCATCACTGTTTGTCCAGGTGAGAGAGAAGCTAACTGAACTAAAATAATAACACATCTGTAGATTATTATCATCTGATTATCTACAGATGTTCACAGGAGACAACCTCAGGTTTTGAAGAGTGACGTCAAAGCTTCATGTGTTAAAGCTGCATTCTCTCTGCTGTCCACCAGGGGGCGACTCCTCTGGTTGTATAGAAGTCTATGAGAAAATGACTCTACTTCTCTCTTGATTTATTCCCTCAGTAAACATTGTAAACATGAGTTTATGGTCTCAATCTCTAGTTTCAAGTCTTCTTCAATACAGCATGATGTTCATTTAGTAAATGATGCTCCATTTAGAGTCAAACAGACCATAAAGCAGGGGATGCTTTAGGGCGGGGCTACACACTGATTGACAGGTCCACACCAGAGACGTATACGGCGTCTCTACGTCACTCCTCCTCAGTCCATATATGGTCACTTCCTGTTCACTGGTTGCAAAAAAACAAGATGGCGTTGTCTAAAATGCCAAACTTGAGGCTTCAAAACGTCCACAAACCAAAGAGACGTCATGATGACTACGTTCACTTCTTAAATACCGTCGATGAAATGATTCTGGGATGATGGAACTGTTTGACCTCCTATGACCTTTGCTTTTGTCTAAACAGGATTTCTGATCTGGATTTAATCAGTTTGACGGCCAAATTCTCCACCTCGGTGACGTCTCAACGACTAGGTCCACTTCTACTACTACTACTATAGAGTCTTTAGTTTTATCCTACATATTCAGACAGAACAAGACAGTGTTCATCAGCTGGAACAAACCTTCATTACTCATGAAAGTTAAGATCTCAGTTTCGTTGTAGTATGGCGATACACTGAGACTACTGCTGTGCTTTGGGAACTCGAGGTTTCACCGTCTGTAGTCGTTACTCTTCTTTCTTTTTTGGTTCATAGTAACCGCTCTCTCCTGTCTCTCTCTTCGGGCCCTCTCTTAAACCCTTCTACACATATACATGGCAGATAAATCAGATTTCTCTAATTGTTCATTACTCTGACCCTAAACCCAAACAAGACAAAAACAAGAAGTCTTTCTTTTGTCTTCATGGACATGTCTTCTCTCAGAGACATGTGAAGGCATCTGAGACGAATGAACTGATGATGAGCTCAGAAAAACAGATTTCTGCTGTTCGAGAAACAACAGAATAATCAGATAACATGCATGTAAAAGAAACCGACTCTGCAGAATACAAGAATACACAAAGAGAGAGACAGACTCTCACCCCGGGTGTCGCCCGCCCCCCAGGTCGTATAGAGCTTTAATGGCTGCTGTTGTTTCACACTACGATCTGATCTGGCGGTGCTCCTGCAGCCATCAGAGGGCTGTTAGCACACAAACAACAGCCAGGACCTCCTGTGGTGCAATAACACACACACACACACACACACACACACACACACACACACACACACACACACACACACACACACACACACACACACGCCCTCCTTGATGCAGATCGGTCCGTCGGCGTGCGCTACACTGAGCAGCGTTTCCTGGTTTCCTCTGACGGCGTCACGTCGCCTCGCTGTGTTTGTGTTCGGCTGCAGAGACGAGCCGCCATCTGGACGGAGCGCCGGGGAGGACGCCACGAAGACAAGACTCTCTTTTAGATGAGGTTTTGTGTCCTCCCCCCCCCACAGCCTCACTACTCTGTGTTTCCTTCCTAAAAGTCACCAGTAATGAGCCCAGCCTGCAGACTGATCCGTGTTTTACTGGTTACAGCAGCAGTCAGATGTTTTTATCCCAGCAGCTCATCCAGTCCGGTTTCTGTTCAGCGTTCTAGATAAGATAAGATAATCCTTTATTAGTCCCGCAGCGGGGAAATTTGCATTTCTACAGTGCAAATTTGTAGAAATGCAAATTTCTACAGCATTTAAAAAGCTTTTCTGCTTCAGCACATGGCCAAAAGTGTGTGGACATGTTTTGGCACCTCAACTCACACAACGTCTCCTCGTACAACACTTTCATTTGACATCTTATGATGAAAACTCCTAATTCTTCATGTGTTTCCCTACTAACCTTCAGCAACACGCGTACATTCTTTTAGGCAACTGAAGTATTTAGTTAGGTTTCGGAAAAGATGGTGTTTTGGGTTAAAATAACGATGGAAGTGTCGTTACTGAAGTATGAAAGTTTCATGACAAATAAATCAACATTGACCTGTTGGACTCATCCACCTCCGTCTTGTGTGCACTTTTACGGACTTCCTGGTTCATGATTTCACAACATCATTTCATGCATTGCTTTGATAGGTGTAGCTACTGATGCTGGATGAAACCAACCTGAACTACACTATGGTGGAGTTCATTCTCTCCAAACCAGTTGATGGAAACACGCTAAATTTGCTATTCTTTTTTTGGGCAACATTTCAAAATTTAAAACTATGAAATAGAAACACGATCATGGTGTTGATGGTCGGGTCTGGCTTTTTTCCAGTTCTACCGAGTAAAGTCAAAGCTTCATGTGTTAAAGCTGCATTCTCTCTCCTGTCCACCAGGGGGCGACTCCTCTGGTTGTATAGAAGTCTATGAGAAAATGACTCTACTTCTCTCTTGATTTATTCCCTCAGTAAACATTGTAAACATGAGTTTATGGTCTCAATCTCTAGTTTCAAGTCTTCTTCAATACAGCATGATGTTCATTTAGTAAATGATGCTCCATTTAGAGTCAAACAGACCATAAAGCAGGGGATGCTTTAGGGCGGGGCTACACACTGATTGACAGGTCGACACCAGAGACGTATACGGCGTCTCTACGTCACTCCTCCTCAGTCCATATATGGTCACGTCCTGTTCACTGGTTGCAAAAAAACAAGATGGCAGACGCCGAAACGCCGAATTTGATGCTTCAAAACGTCCACAAACCAGTGGGTGACGTCACCATGACTACCTCCACTTCTTATAGACAGTATTTGCTGTTCTTCCAAACCGAACTGGGAGGATTGTTTCTTCATGTTCGTGTTGAAACAGGAAAGAGAAAAACAAACGATGTCTGAAATGTCGTTTTGTATTTCACAAGTTGAAGTTTATGGAACTTGAAAAGGAAGACAAGAATAATTGTTATTGAACTCATCAAATTAAGTTTGTCGAGATAATTAGCATACTTCCCAGGAGGCTTTGCGTTTAAGCTCTCCAGGAAGCCTTGTGTCTTGTTGACAGGAGCTTGTTCTGTTTCCTCTGGTGTGTTTCAGCCTCCATCAGCAGTCTGAACTTCACTTCACTCCACAAATCAAATCAGAAGATCCGTCTCACGCTGTGATTGTGGAAGTGGTCGCTAATGTTGCAGTGAAAGCCTGAGAGGTTAGCAGGAGTCTGAAAATAGCTCCGTGTTATAAAACACAAGAGACAGTGTTGGTGGGGGGGGAAGAGAAATCCAGTTTGAGGAACAGATCTGTGAATATGAAGGTTTATCAGACGTTTGTGATGCTCTGAACAGGATTCTACAAATACAGTTATTTCATTTCTCTGCATTTAAACAGCACATTTGAGTTCATCTTTCAGAAAGCTCATGTTTTAGAGCCGGTTATGTAAAGTATGTAGCTCCATAAACATACGGAATAAATGGTTGGAGATGTGATTAATCTTTGCACTGCGTCTTATGTGAAGCATCGTCTCCTGTGACGTCGAATTTGTTCAGTTTCTGTGCTTCAATGTTGTTGAGATTTGATGGAAAGTCATGCTTTCTTTTCTAAAACACTAGGAACTAAAATCAATTTATGCTCATTTTATAACTTTAAGACAATTTAGTTTGTTACGTTTCAGTTTTTCTTAGAGGACCATGCTGGTTACAGCCATACACGGAGGCGTGATGTTTTCAGATTGTGTGTGTCCGTCCGTCCGTCCTTCGTGAACTCCATATCTCAGGAACACCTGGAGGGAATTTCTCAAAAAAACATGTTTTAGGGCAACTAAGAATTCACATGCTAGTTAAGACAATTTCATACAAGTTCTAAAAGGATTAAATGATGAAGTGACATTTTGGACAGATGTGCATACAAGCTGTTTGACTGGCTGGTGAAGACAAACAACCACAATTCTAGATTTCTTCAGCTCCATTTAAAAGCGTCTCCTCCAGCTATAGAAACAGGAAAGTCAAAACATCACCGTGTTTGATTGACAGGTGAAGAACGAGGCAGAAACACAACAACTTTAAGAAACCGGTCTGTTGATCCATCTTTAATAATTCCTCTGCCGTTTGATTGACGGCTCTGTTGATCCTCTGGAACTTCTCTAGTTTTATTTCAGCAGTTTTTCTCTGCAGAAATCTCCATCTTTTCTTATTTTGCATCGATATGTTCTGTTTATTCCATGTGACGAGTCATCTTCCTGTCTTCTCACACCTGTCTTCATATTTATTCACAGACTGGATTTACTGCTGAGCTTCCTGTTGGAGTCGGAGACTTCGACTGAGCAGCTTCTCCTCACTGGGATTTACATCTGACAATCTGGTGAGGAACAAATGCTGCTTTTTTATTGTCCTCACAATGCACTCACACTTTTCCTCCACCCTGCTGTGAGCTCAGTGTGTGGGAGTGTTGCAAGGTTTTTATCGTGTGACAGCATGTGAAGTGTAAAATCAAGACAATAACGTGCTGTGAGACGTTCAGGGACACGTTCGGAGGACGTGTTGTGTTGGCTCTTTTGTTGTTGATTCCTCTGTATTCACTCTGACGTGACTGCTTTTCTGATTCCTCTCTCTTGCCGTATTTATGAAACTGAAGTACTACCCTGAGCCTTCCTCGTAGCACTTATCCTATTCGTATCAGTTTGTTGCAATTATTGTATTCGTAGTAATTTGCCTCTGCACTATACTTTTGCTCTGGTTTATGCTTTAAGATGCTTGTTTAAGAAAGGAGATGCACTTATGACTTCTGGTGACTAGTAGTTCTCTTGAATACCTATGTTGAATACACTTATTGTGGAAACTATTCATGTGTGCTTGAAGCATTTTTAGCAAATCAGCATGGAGTCTCTTCAGAGGAGGAATATCAAGAACGAATCAATACTTCACAGATTGTAGAGGTGTAACAGACAGTAGTCCTTCTCGTGGTTCTTCATGCATGTGAACCGAATATGAACTCCACAGTTTACCGTTAACCATCACAGTGTTAATAAAGTTTTACTGACGATCGTTATCCTCCAATATTCAGTAAAACATGAGATCAGGACTTCATTTATGCTTCTCTAGTCTCTGATCTCTGATAATGTTACACTGTAAACCAACAGGAGAGCTAGTAACGTTAGCTGTGTGTGTGTGTGTGTGTGTGTGTGTGTGTGTGTGTGTGTGTGTGTGTGTGTGTGTGTGTGTGTGTGTGTGTGTGTGTGTGTGTGTGTGTGTGTGTGTGTGTGTGTGTGTGTGTGTGTGTGTGTGTGTGTGTGTGTGAACTCTGCTGTGTTCAGAATCCTCTGACTGATTGATGTTCTCCACTAGCGGCTGCAGTCGACCTGTAAGAGTTTTAATGAGCTTTTACAAGGACACACACACACACACACACACACACACACACACACACACACACACACACACACACACACAGTATCCAGACTGACCCGACCCGACATGACCACAGGGCTCCCCTAATCCCTGACCTCTGACCCCTCCTCTGCACCGATTGGACGGGTAACAAAAACTAGAGAGTGTGTGTGTGTGTGTGTGTGTGTGTGTGTGTGTGTGTGTGTGTGTGTGTGTGTGTGTGTGTGTGTGTGTGTGTGTGTGTGTGTGTGTGTGTGTGTGTGTGTGTGTGTGTGTGTGTGGACTCTTGGTGTTTTAATGAGTCAGTGTTCCCATGAGATGGACAGTGGGGGGGTTATCAGGGTTATCAGGGTACAGAGTGACATAAAGCACAGTTTAGGGATTTCAGATGAATCATTGTATATTTTTTGGTTCTCATGTGATCATAATTTAACTTATTTCTGATTACTGATACATCTTGTGTATCTTTGGGCTGATTACTGAATATTAAAGTGATTTAATGTTTCTATCTTGTGTGATTGTTGTTGGAGGAGATGATATGTTTTTTCTCATTTGGATTTAAGGAAATGTTCATTTAGTCTTTCTCTATATTTTCCCATCTGTCCTTTCTGCTCTGATAACATTTTACTAGCAGCTTCATTTCTTTGGATGTTTTTAAAACCATATTTTCTGAGAGATCCTCTGGGGACCTGAACCTTTAGCTGAGTCTTTATGTTTTATTTTTAAATTATCTTTGACTGTAGAAGAGAAACAAAGAGAATAAATACAACTCCTCAGATTAGTGGGGAGGTCGGAGAGAAGCTGTAAATGTGAAAAGAGGTTTATTCTATCAGAGCAGTTCAAATACAAATGTCTTTAATAAGAATGTATTTAACAATAAAAAATCATCACAATCCTCCACAACACCTCAACTCTTGTATGAATGTATTATCTCTGTTTCCAGCAGAAAGAGGAATCCATACTTTTAAGATTTTTAACAAGTGTTCACAAGATTTACCAGAGTAGGAAAAACAAAGTGAGGCTCCATCTGTTTCATATATCGAACTATTTACTCTACTTATTCCTCTCTGCTCTGTAAACATCCAGTAGTTCAGTAGGATTTTCACAGATTTGTTGTCACATGACTGTTGGTCTCAGGTGAATCAATCATGTCTTCATAGTTTCACTGAGGAGCTCAGAATTTAATGTTTCTTTACAGAATCTGGTTAAAGCAAACGGTTTATTTGGGGGAATTTTTTAAATGGGACATGTAGAATAAAATGTTTTCGATGAAATACCACAAATTTAAGCTTTAATTTGTCGTAAAGATGAAAATCTCAAGAAAACATGCTTTTCAGTCCAGCTGGCAGGCGTTGCACCTTGAAAGATTCTCAAAACATTAAAGAATAAATGGAACAATTAATAACATCCTCATCCTGAATCCCCTGGCGTCACCTGTCAACTGAACCACTTTATTTTGACACCGGCATCCTGAGCTGACCTCAGATCAGCCGCTGGTTAAAGCTTCTGTCTCGGCAACATTAACGTGTTCTGGACAGAAAAAACATCACGTGAGTCACCGCGTTAACAACAGACGAGCTCTGAATGCAGAATGAAGTCCAGAACACAAACGCCTTAACGTGTTCTCTTCAAAATCCATTCTGTGTCTCAGCTCTGACATTTCCAGGTAATTCAATTCAATTCAGTTTATTTTGTATAGCCCAGAATCACAAATTACAAATTTGCCTCAGAGGGCTTTACAATCTGTGCACATGCGACATCCTCTGTCCTTCCCTCACATCCTCTGTCCTTCCCTCACATCGGCACAGGAAAAACTCCCCTAAAAACCCCTTTAACAGGGAGAAAAAAGGAAGAAACCTCTGGGAGAACGACAGAGGAGGGATCCTTCTCCAGGATGGACAGAATGCAATAGATGTCATGTGTACAGAATGAACAGCATAACAGAGATACAACACATTCAATGTATATGACATAAATGATTCATATAATAAGACTACTTATAATAACAGCAGCAATTATTACAGTAGAATTATAGTTATGAAAATAGGGATAGTAATGTGATTAATAATAATAATGGAAGTAGCAGTGGGTGTCAGTCAGCTCACAGCAAGAGGCACGACTACGGTCCAGGTACCACAACGATTCATGGAAACCTGCAGAACGAGAAAGCAAAAGGGCTTCAGGGTGGAAGTAAAGCTAAAATGCTTAATGGTACAGGTAATGGTAATAGTAATGTGACTAGTAATAATAATAATGGTGGTAGCAGTCGGTGTCAGCAGGGCCGTAGCAGGATGCACGACCACGGTCCAGGTACAGCCACGATTTATAGAAGCCTGCGAAGCGAGAAAGCACAAAGACTCCAGGGTAGAAGCAAGTCAATAAGCGTAATAGTACAGGCAATAATAATAGTAATGTGACTAATAATGATAGTGGTAGTAGTAGTGGGTGTCAGCAGGGCCTCAGTAGGTGGCACGATGACAGTCCAAATATAACCCCGATTCCTGGGAACCTGCGAGGCGAGAAAGCACAAGAACTCCGGGGAAGAAGCAAAATCAGTAATGTGCATAAATAGGAGATTAATACATAAAGAAGGAGGGAGAGAAGAGGAGAGGAGCTCAGCGTATCCTAGGTAGTCCCCCGGCTGTCTAGGCATATAGCAGCATATCTAGGGGCTGGACCAAAACCAGCCCTAACCTGAACCAGCCCTAACTATAAACCTGAACCAGCCCTAACTATAAGCGCTATCAAAAAGGAAGGTCTTAAGCCTGCTCTTGAAAGTGGTGAGTGTGTCTGCCCCCCGGACTGAAACTGGAACCTGGTTCCACAGAAGAGGAGCCTGATAACTGAAGGCTCTGGCTCCCATCCTACTTTTATATACTCTAGGAACCACAAGTAACCCTGCATTGATGGAGCGCAGCTCTCTAGTTGGGTAATATGGAACTATAAGTTCCTTAAGATAAGACGGTGCCTGACCAGTTAGAGCTTTGTAGGTAAGTAAAAGAATTTTAAATTCTATTCTTGATTTAACAGGGAGCCAGTGCAGAGAAGCTAATACTGGAGTAATATGATCTCTTTTCTTAGTTTTTGTTAGAACACGTGCTGCAGCATTCTGGATCAACTGTAAAGATCTAAGAGACCTATTAGAGCAGCCTGATAATAAGGAGTTACAGTAATCTAGTCAGGTAACTCTGACCTGATCCTAAAAAAGTATTTTATTAATAAGCGTCTATCAAATAACAAGGAAAACAAAGCAGCAGCCAGTTCATATAAAAGAAAATGATCTTTAAAAGAGATTTTAATCTTGATGAGTCAGAAACCCGTCACCTTTTGGTCTTAGATCTCCATCTGAAGACTAATTAAGATTCATTTTAACAGATCATTCACATATAACAGTTTATTAATGAACCTCATCAGTAAGAACTCATTATGTCACATTTATCACATATATAATATTAATAATGTCCAAAGCATATCCTACAGCTCTAGATACATTTCCTCGTTTCCATTCTTGTCAGTTATTATTTTCCTCTGTTTATCGACATACCTGGACCTGATCCAGCCCACCTGGACTGGATCCGGTCCACCTGGCCGTCAGACTCACGTTGGCCTCAAAACCAGCGACACGCTGACAGAATTGGCCGTTTTATTATCCACATATTTCCAGAAGCTGCTAACCGGATCTGATTGTGAGCCAAGCATCAGCTGCAGACGGCTGATGGGCCTCAGCTGGAAGAGACTGAACCAGGATCAGCAGAAAATACCTGTTTATGGACACGGATCCAAACTGTGTTAGTATGAAAAGTGACAAAAACAAAAGAAACCTGCAGATGGAAGAATTTTTCATTTAGTTATTAGTTTAGTTATTTTAACCAAACAAATATTAACAAAAGCGTTTTACGTGATTTAAATGGATTCAGACTCAAACCTCTAGAACAACATACGAGTGTTTTCTGATCTGATCCAGTTTTGTTGTTTGGCAACTGGAAAGAGGGCGAAGAAAAGAGATTCATCCTCCTTGTTCCAAATGTTTCAACACGTTACAGGTTTGTTTTTAAACGGAAACTATTTTCTTTAGTATTAAATGTGTTTCTGGGTTCTGGGTGAATTTTTCCAGAATGGTGGCGATATTTTATCATTTCGAACAAAGGATTTCATCAGTCAAACACACATTTCTGCTTCCTGAAATCCACTAAAATCATGGTATAAGCGTTCATAAGAACCCACATGTAGGCAGTCATAGAATGAACATGTGTAACAGCTGTTAACAGACAACAAGCTCAGAAACGCCTGTAACTCTTTATGTTGACTAAACCTCTGAGTCGACACTGATGTTTGTTTATAACTTTATATAAGAAGTATATGAATATATATATAGAGAAAGAATGCAGGTTAAACACATGAAGCTTTGACTTCCCTTCTCAGAACCTGAGGCAGTAAACGTGGTTGTGAAGGTCTCACTTTCTTGGGTTTTTTCTCAATAAAACAGATTTAGCGGCGTTGTTCCAGCGTCTGTTTCAGGTTCTTTGTGTGGACGCCAGCAAAGGTCGTGTTTTAAAACCGTAACGTAGTCGTGTGGATGAAGACGTGGTCTCAGATATCTGGTGAGATGGACGGACTCTCTGATGACGTGAACAGAGTCTGAGACTTGTGTGGCTTCAGCCTGCTGGAGGTGGTGCTGCTGGTGTGCGTGTGCGTGTGTGTGTGTGTGTTTGTGTGGTGTGTGTCCTATGCAGAGCGTGTCAGCGCTGCTGTCTGGTCGTATTAACGCTGATGACTGACAGCCGTGACGGCACAGAGAGCAGCTCATTAAGACGAGGGACGTGAAGAGGCAGAGAGGACGACAGGGCAGAGGATTGTGTGTGTGTGTGTGTGTGTGTGTGTGTGTGTGTGTGTGTGTGTGTGTGTGTGTGTGTGTGTGTGTGTGTGTGTGTGTGTGTGTGTGTGTGTGTGTGTGTGTGTGTGTGTGTGTGTGTGTGTTTATGACTGTGTGTGTGTGTGTGTGTGTGTGTTTATGACTGTAAACTCTGTTCTGACTTCTCATCTTTCACAAATGTGATCTGTCAAAACACATTTTTTACATTTCTGATCGAGCGAGGTTCAGTTTACTCTCCATCGTGAAAATGAGCCAGTTCTGATGTTCTGATCATATGTAGGGAAGTCCAGGACCGGCAGAAATAAAATGCAATTAGATTTATTAGATTTGAAATGTAAATAAATGTCAACAAACTTGATCAGATAATTTTGTCTTTACTAAATTCATTTTACATCCATTGTTATTTGAAAACATGGAGGACAACACCTGGGACGGTTTTCTTCTGTATTTATATGACTCATTTTTCAAACTGTAAACCACATCAGGATATAAGTGGCTTATGTGATCATCTTTTTTATTGATTTATGAATCAACGTCTTTGGAGAGTGGAGGTTTTTAAAAAAAAAAAGAATGAACTCAATCTTTTGTTTGAAATATTATCCAACCAAACATCATTCAAACCCACAGAATGTTTAAGTGAATTGATTCAAAAGAAAACCTTTCATATTTCCATGTGATGAAACTGTTCAAAAAAAGAACATGGCGGCCTTTTAGTTAGAATATCTCTCTGTGGTGTTGAAACAAGTAGATACAGACGAAACTTTTATCGTCACGACTAAAACGAAACCATATTTCTCCCATTTGTTGCAGCAGAAATGTGATTTAAAAACTCAGACTTTTCATCTTTTATGATCTTTTTCAAGCAGAGAAAAACATCAAAAAGCATAAAAGAAGAACACAGAAAAGCTCGACATAGTTTTGGACTTTAGGGACTAATGACCAGAGAGGTGTCGCTCCATGAGAGAGGAGGACGGAGTGGGAGGACGGAGTGGGAGGACGGAGTGGGAGGACGGAGTGGGAGGACGGAGTGACCCTGCAGCCTCAGACCGACCTCATTTATCGGAGTCAGAGTTCGGGGAAAAGAGCAGCTAGTAGTTTTTCTGTCGCCTGCAGACTCTCATTCTGCCTCCGCCGAGGTTCAGCTGCAGCTCGGCCACGGGATCGAACCACCGGCTCGCAGGGTTATGTTATTTCTCCTCCAAAAAATAACAGTTATAAAGACATTAATCATAAAAAAAGATGAAAATACAATTTTAATTTATTGATAATTTATTTTACAAAAATTGGTAAACTATGGAATCTATATATCCAACATTTTACCAATGTTGAAAATAAAGGGAGGCTTTACATGCTTTATATTTTGAATTATTCACATTTTTACATCCTCTACTTCCAGCCTCTCCTCTCCTCTCTGCTCTGTGTTCAGCAGCCTGAAGTTCAGTCAAAGTTTCACAGATTTGTTGTCACATGACTGTTGGTCTCAGATGAATCAATCATATCTTCATAGTTTCACTGAGGAGCTCAGAATTTAATGTTTTTTACAGAATCTGGTTAAAGCAAACGGTTTACTCCAGGAGAGATTTTAAATGAGACATGTAGAATAAAATGTTTTTGATTAAATATCAACAATTTTAAGCAAAGTTTTGGTTGCGTTTTCTGACGAAAGTGTTCATCACACATGATGTGTTCAAGGACCGTCCAAAAGATGAAAATCTGACAATAATTATTTTTTAAAGCTTCTTGCTGTGATAAACGCTCTAGATTTGGTGATTGTTTTAAAAAAAAAAAACATGCATTTTCATCCTGCCTGTGGGTTTTGGTTAAAGTGCATACGGTGGCCTTTTTAGGACATTTAGACTCACCCTGTCAGGTTCCCAGTCTCATCTTTTATCAGCCTTAGCTGTACTTCTTCAGCTTAATGCTAAGCTAACAGTTGCTATTGTGTCTGCATGTTACAACGGAAGATATTACAAATGTAAATACCCCCATTCATCCCAGAACTTTTGGTTTTATCTGTTGACATTTTGAGATTTTCACCCTTGAAACGTTTGCTGCTATGCAGACGACCTCACCACGTTCATTTGTTTTGTGAAGAAAACTGATAAAGTGACTGAGAAATAGTTTCTAGAAGGACGTGTTGCTGTTTTGGGCCTCATAGCGTAGCGTCTAGGGGCCAGGTGAGCAAAAAATGATCTTTGGATTTGTTTTCCATGTTGTTGTTTTTTTCAGATTAATATTTAACATTTTCGAACAAGGCTGCAAAACTGGAGCCTGAACGTTTCATCATCTTTTTCAGAATCAAATTTCAAACTAAAGACAATCAAAAAAAAACTTTAATTAAATCGACAGATCTGTAAAACTCTATAAGAATCGCACAAAAGCACCTCTTTTAATCTTGTGTTTACCAGAGATGTGATCATACCTTCCTTTATAAATAAGTCATTCAGCATGAAAAAAGCATAAAAGAATTATGATACGACTAAAGAAATTTGGCCAAAACCTCTGAACAGTTGATCTGCATTTATTTATATCTGCACAGTAAAAGGTCACAGTGTTACCTGAATGCATCTCCAGATCTACAGCATGATGGTGATCAGCATGAGATGGTTTTAGGGCTTCAAACTGCATAAATCTTAAAAGTTATGTGTGTAAATTCTTCAATATTCTAAGAAGTAAAACCTCCCTCTGGCTCAAAGTGCAAAATGAGTTTTTCGCTCGTAGTAATCTGATCACGGAGCCTTGAGTTTAAAAAGGTGTTTGATAGATTTACATAGTTTAACATAATGTTGTGAAGGTTTTCTAGACTTGATGATCAATGCTTTGGTGATCAATTCAACATAACAGCTGACAGAGAACAGAGGAAACTAAATATTAATGGTCACATGTCAATAAGAGGGCGTGGTCGACCTTCCATATGTTGCAGCAACTTTGACAGAACTCTGCAGAGTTCACGTCGTCTCTCTAGAAGGAGAGTTCTTTTAAAAAAAACGAGTTCTGTGTGAGGAAGTCAGTGTTTTGAGTCATCGTATCGATCTATGAAACCTCCACAGAAGTATTATGGTATGTTTTGTTTTACTCTGTAGGACCTGAAGCAGCAGGTGAAAAAATAAACCTGCTGATAATAGAATCTCAGGAGAACCTCTGACCGTGTGTGTGTGTGTGTGTGTGTGTGTGTGTGTGTGTGTGTGTGTGTGTGTGTGTGTGTGTGTGTGTGTGTGTGTGTGTGTGTGTGTGTGTGTGTGTGTGTGTGTGTGTGTGTGTGTGTGTGTGTGTGTGTGTGTGTGTGTGTGTGTGTCACAGAGCCGGAGGGCAGCTCATGTTTACACTTTCAGATTTTCATAGAAACACTGATCCTCTGCTCTCTGAATACAAAATATGTGGTTGTCCTTAAAAATAATCCAGCAAACTTGTTTTTGTTATTGATTTATTTTTATCCATCGTTCCTGTTCTGTTGGTTCTGTTGGTTCCTGATCAATAACCGGAGGATTTATGGATCAGCACAGAGATGTGTGTTTGCTCTTGTCTAGTTTATTTATGGATCAGCACAGAGATGTGTGTTTGCTCTTGTCTAGTTTAAACTGTGACATTAGTTTCTTTTCTTCAGGTCAAAGGTCTGCTTCAGGGTTATGATTTTCTGGTTGAGGTTGGAATTAAAGATGTTCTCACACAGCTGACAAAACAAAAACCAAAGATGGCGTCAATGTCTCATTGTTTGTTTTCGGAACGTTACAGAGATACGACTCCCTGATCCCTAACCCTCAAAACAATTATAACCTTTCATTTATATATATATATATATATATATATAATTAAAATTTATTTCAGTACAAATTAGTAAATGTCATTACTTTTTCATTTAAACTAGTTTGGTGAGCCCAGTGTCTGAGAGTGTCGTCTAGAGGAAGTAGAGAAGTTCGAGAGTCTGCTCAGACTTCAGAGGAGGAGGAGGAGGAGGAGGAGGTGGTGCAGCAGCAGGCAGGTGCTCTGGAGAAACCTAACTCCTCCACTCTCCACTGCCCCCCTCCACTGGACTCTTGCTATGTTCTCCAGAGAACCAGAGCCTCCCTCCCTCCTCCCTCCTCCTCCTCTTGTTAATCTGCTACCAGCCAGCGTTGCCTCCCCTCTGTGGGCCGTAAACCTGACCTCTGACCTCCTAACAAGGAGGGAAGTGTAGATGATAAGTTGTGAAGTCGTCTGGAGGACGGTCACCTGATCCTCTCACACCGGCTCACCGGAGTTGTTTTTCTGGGAGTAAATAGCTGAAAGTGTCGTTGACCTTCTGACCTCCATTTATTAAGAGCTGGTTTTATCTCAGAGGAGAGATAATGGTTCAGTCTGCTGCTCTTCTTTTCTCTTTCTCTTTAATATAAATACTTTGTTAACCCCGGTAGCTCCATCAGAGCCTCATGGGAGCTGCAGCTGTTGAATGCAAAGGCTCATGGGAAATGTTGTTATTGGTTGTTTTCTTGTTCTTAAACACACCAGTTTTTTGTTTTAGATTTATTGTCTTTGAGTGTTTTTCCAGTCAGCCATTCGTTTCCACATAATATGCAAACCTGTCCAGGTGTTATTTTTTATATGATTTGTTACAGAATATGTTTTAGCCACCCGGATCACTTTTTTTTTTCAACAGCATAATGGGACATGTTGAAAATGAACGTTTCAGTAACACAAATATATAATTTAATGTTTTAAAAGACTCAATAATCTCCAAAAACAGCTGTAGTTTAATCAAACAAACAGGAGGAAATGGTGACTTTGTTGGGGACTATTTTCAGCGGCGGATGGATCCATTGGGTCTCTAATGAGTATTTGTATGTGGGATTAAGTCAGAATAAACAGTGATGTGTTTTAATGGAGCTTTAGGAGACAAACAAAATACCTGTTCTACTTATTTACCACAATAAAAACAAGACAATAAAAACATGACAATATGCAATACATTACAATGTGCAATAATAGTTAAAATAGTTTTTTCTGTCTGTAAATATAATATTTCAGTTATTGTTGATTTTCTACTCTTTTTTTATTGCTTATTTATAATACTTGTTTTTTTTATTTTCATTTTTTATTTTTATCTTGTCTTTCTTCTACTATGTCTCTTGTGTGCACTTTACTCTCTGCTGCTGTAAGCCTGCAAATTTCCCCGCTGCAGGACTAATAAAGGATTATCTTATCTTATCTTATCTTATCTAACATTAAAGCATATTTAAATACAGCGGGTAAAATAAGTATTGAACACGTCACCATTTTTCTCAGTAAATATATTTCTAAAGGTTCTATTGACATGAAATTTTCACCAGATGTCGGTAACAACCCAAGTAATCCATACATACAAAGAGAACCAAACAAATAAGTTCAGAAACTAAGTTATGTGTAATAAAATGGAATGACACAGGGAAAAAGTATTGAACACATGAAGAAAGGGAGGTGCAAAAAGGCATGAAAGCCAAGACACCAGCTGAAATCTATCAGTAATTAGAAAGCAGTCCTGCCCCTTGTCAGTGCAAATTAACATCAGCTGGTTCAGTCCCAACTGATGGCCTATAAAAAGGTGTCTCATTACCAAGGTGTCACACAAGAAACATCTCATGATGGGTAAAAGCAAAGAGCTCTCTCAAGACCTTCACAACCTTATTGTTGCAGAACATACTGATGGCATTGGTTCCAGAAGGATTTCTAAACTTCTGAATGTTCCAGTGAGCACTGTTGGGGCCATAATCCGGAAGTGGAAAGAACATCATTCCACCATAAACCGGCCACGACCAGGTGCTCCTCGCAAGATTTCTGACAGAGGAGTGAAAAGAATTATCAGAAGAGCCAAGGACCACTTGTGGAGAGCTTCAGAAAGACCTGGAATTAGCAGGTACAATTGTTTCAAAGAAAACAATAAGTAATGCACTCAACCGCCGTGGCCTGTATGCACGCTCACCACGCAAGACTCCATTGCTGAAGAAAAAGCATGTTGAAGCTCGTTTAAAGTTTGCTGCACAACATTTAGACAAGCCTGTGAAATACTGGGAGAATATAGTCTGGTCAGATGAGACCAACATGGAACTCTTTGGATGCCATAATACACACCATGTTTGGAGGTCAAATGGCACTGCACATCACCCCAAAAACACCAAAAAACACCAGACCAACAGTGAAGTTTGGAGGTGGAACATCATGGTGTGGGGCTGTTTTTCAGCATACGGCACTGGCAAACTTCATATAATTGAAGGAAGGATAAAAATCTGCTGCCATCTAGCAGGATGATGAAGATGAAACGAGGGTGGACATTTCAGCAAGACAATGATGCCAAACACACAGCCAAGGAAACTCTCCATTGGTTTCAGAGAAAGAACATAAAGCTGCTAGAATGGCCCAGCCAATCACCTGACCTGAATCCAATCGAAAATCTATGAAAGAACTAAAGATCAGAGTTCATAGAAGAGGCCCACGGAACCTTCAAGATCTGAAGACTGTTTGTGTGGAAGAATGGGCCAAAATCACACCTGAGCAATGCATGCCACTAGTTTCTCCATACAGGAGGCGTCTTGAAGCTGTCATCACCAACAAAGGCTTCTGTACCAAGTATTAAATACATTTCAGTAGCGTGTTCAATACTTTTTCCCTGTGTCATTCCGTTTTATTACACATAACTTAATTTCTGAACTTATTTGTTTGGTTTTCTTTGTATGTATGGATTACTTGGGTTGTTACCGACATCTGGTGAACATTTCATGTCAATAGCACCTTTAGAAATATATTTACTGAGAAAAATGGTGACGTGTTCAATACTCATTTACCCGCTGTATAGTCGATAGACTGATTTCCTGATGTGTGATACCACGTAGTTTCTCTGGTCTGTCTGTTTTTTTTAACCATGTGTGTCAAGTTTGACTTCCCGCTTGCTCCGGCCGGCACCAGAGGCAGGGTTAGTAAACCGTGAGGGTGTTACAGTGGTTACTCCTTTGTGCTATTCATTCAGTCTCTCTGTCAAACTGTCAAACAGAGTTGGTGATCGTTGGAGCAGAGTGAAGACTAACAAAGACACTTTAGACGAGTTATATTCAGTTTCTGTTCGAAGTCTGTTTCACAATCGGGGCGATAGAATAACAGTTTATTTCCATGGGGTTTGGTGGCACTGAGGAGAGCATTTTAGTTCTATGTAATTATCCAAATCCCTGTTGTTTTTATTAATTATATGTCAACACAGAAAAGAAGGGAAAATGATTGTTTCCACATGGGTGTCATGTTTCTTTCCAGGCTGGTCTCATCCAGCATTCATAGCAAAAGCTACGGAAAATATTGCGCCATAATTACATTACATTACATTACATTAGTCATTTAGCAGAGGCTTTTCTCCAAAGCGACTTACAGTCAGTAGTATGTTACATATCATTCACCCATTCACACACTGATGACAGGCTACCATCAAGGTGCCACCATCAGACTCTAACTAACATTCATCATCAGTCCACACCGATGGCCTTCAGGAGCAACTTGGGGTTAAGTGTCTTGCCCAAGGACACATCGACTGCCGAAGCCGGGTATCGAACCACCGACCCTCTGATTGGAGAACTACCTTGCTCTCCACTACGCCACAGCCGTGGCGTATCACATGAAATGAGTCCTAGTAAACTAAGTGGTTTTCTAAATATTTCACCATCTTTTCTAAACCTAACAGAGTTGTCTGTGAAGACGGAAGTTTATTTCAAAAAGACTGTATTCATGTAACGAGCATAAATTGACACCTGCTGCAGGCTTTTGGAGAAAATGGAGGAGTAACTTTGGTTGTTCTCTAACTGCTGATTGGAGCTGGAGCTGATAAAGACCTGTGGCTGCTGCAGAGATGTTTGAGCTGGGAAAGAATGCTGATTGTGACCTTTCAAACTGAAGACAGTAGCCAGATGTTAGTTTTTTTTTTTAGCCCAGTGGAAACCAGCTTCGGTAGATACTGACAGACTTTTACCGTCCAGTAGAATAACAGATACTTATCTTAGAATACGGACGTAAAAGCTCTTTAGAAGAAATGCTTTCAGGCTGAAGCTAATGGAGCATCTTAAAAACAGTTATAAATACTTTCTAGATAATTACAATGACGCAGCTTTTCTAAACAGTTTTCCAAACACTAAACACAACCTGGATAAAGGTGAGGATAAAGGTGAGGATAAAGGTGAGGATAAAGGTGAGGATAAAGGTGAGGACCAGGTATCGGCCGCCTCGGGCTCCTCTCTCCGTTCACATAGCTGAAGGTGATTACAGGCGTTCCTGGCATCGCTCACGCCCGGATGTAGAGTTCCCCCCGAGGCTACGACTCCAGGTGGAGCGTGAGGAGTTTCCAGAGCAAAGATAAGAGTCGGTTCTCAGCCCCCCCCGCGCTGATCCGCCCCACTGATCTCCGTCCTAAATGAAGCTCCGTCAGCTCAGGCATGCAGCTCCCTCACCGTCGCTCTGTGAGCTCTCTAATCTCCACACTCGCTCCCTCACCATGTCTTTGTTAATGTGGAGCTCACCTTCAGGCCTCCAGGCTCAGAGGAGGAGCCGGGAATTCACTCCCAACCAGACAATGTTTGGCAAATACAAAGCTACGAGTTCATTTCTGCACACTGCAGTATGAACTCCAGGTGTTGGATTACAGCAGGGCAGGAAGTGTGCAAGTCACGGGGGAATTCAACCATGAGAAGTCTAGTTATATATTAACCAGGACAGTAATCTAGAGCAGGTCATCCTGGTTTATATTTAGATTAGTTACTCTTTGAGTATTGGGTCCTGGAGTTAAATGACCTTTGTGGATTTTTAAACAGGTTCATGTTTTGCAAATCTGAGTTTGCATGGAAATGATCTCCACTGTTTTCTTCTTGAATAAATCTCAGAAAAAAAGGATTTAAATGCATTTTTGACTTGATGTTAGAGTCACTGCCCTGCCGTCAAGAATAGCAGAACATCCCAATCAAATTGGCCTTTTTCTAAGCCCCGCCCCTCTGAACGCAGACTGTCCAATCATAGCGTAGCATCACTCTGCTCCATAGACCTTCATCAGTGGTTCAGGCTGGTTTATTGGATTTGGAGCTGGTCGTGGTTAAACGTTGTGTAACAGGAAGGAGATGCATGTTTCTAAAACAGTCATGGCGCTAACATTAGCAGATAACGTTAGCGCAGCATTAACTAGCGTTAGCTGGTCTATACTACGCTAGCTGCTGAAAGTATACTGAGTGTATTTGAGTGATTGTAACAGTGTTGTTCCTTCATTTACTTGTCTTCTGTCTGGATCTCCAGATGTGTTGGTTCACGTTTACACTTTAGCTTTATCTTTATCTTTTATACCTGATTTTATTCAGATTTTTCTTCAGACTCATTGAAGACTCTTCTTTCTGCTTCTCTAATTGCTTTTCCCCCAAAATGTGACTATTTCTTCAGGGAGTGCAGTTAGTGACAGTGTGGGCTAAAGGCCAGAGTTAAGTATAGGACTCCAACATGTGCCTCATATATCAGGATGACAAGACGTGTATTTAAAACTATTTAACTATTAGTATTAGGCTGTCATTATGCTCTCTTTTTGTTGTTTGAAGTTTTCCTTTTTTTCCCAAAAAAAATTTGTTCAAAAAGCTCGAGAGCAAACCTGGACTGAAGCAGAATATTTAGTTTGATAAAAACATATTTTTGAGATGATTATATCAATCTTTTTTTTCAGTAAATGTTGACTCTTGGACATTAAAGTGCTCTGGAGATATTGGAAATGTTTAGATCACATGAGTGTTCAACAATTCTAAAAAATAATATTATACTAATAATAAAGCCTGATCTTTATTGGAAACTGCGTAGATATAGCTGCATGTTATGAGATGTTTTTAGGCTGTTGTAACAACAATTCTTAAATCATTATATTTATATCAATATAAAAACATTAAGCTAACCGCTCACGTCTACCACAGCTATGTGCAGAGATGATCCACTACCGACTGTACAAACAATAAATGTGTTGCCGTGAACATAATGTCATGCTGAGTGAATGAAGGGAGGCGAATAACAACACAACAGCTGCTGTTCAGCCAAAGAAACATTTAGATTAAAGTCTATATCTGGACTGTCGTTGACCAGGTTCAGGTGTTTGTTCACTGGTTGAAAAAGTCCTCCTAAAAAAACAAGCTCCTTTTTTTTGACCTTGAAGACTTTTGCATTCCACATTCTTCAAAAGAAAAGAGGACAAAGCTCCTCTCTATTATTCCTGACAGTCTGTAAGGTGACACCTCTCCTTTCTCCCTCTCATTCCTCCTCTTTTCCACTTCACCTCCACCCATCTGTCCGTCAGAGCTGAACTCGTTTCAGTAGAAGCCCGGAGAGCAGAAGGAAGCAGAGGGGGCTGAAATCAGAGCCGTTCGCTCTGAGGTGGAGGCGGTATTTTATGGCGTGTTGGTGCACGAGGAGGAGGAGGAGGAGGAGGAGGAGGAGGAGGAGGGGGAAGGTGGAGGAGGAGCAGTGGGAGGAGAGTCTGCAGAGGGAAAGGAAAAGAGGGAAGGAGGGCATGAGGCAGCAACAAGAGGTCGAAGAACTGGGACAAAAGTCTGTCAGAGGGGAAGAAAAGAGCTCTGGAGTTTTATTGTCAGCTCTGAAAGAGGAGGATTAGGAGGAAGAGGAGGAGATGAGGAGGAGGAGGAAGAGCTGAGCTTGGACTTGTAACCACATGTTTGGATCACATGAATACCCAGGTAGGACGACGAGGCAGAGGTCTCTGCTGCTGCTCTCTGTGAACATGTGGCTGGAGGGCTTTAATGCATTAGTTTGATTAAAGACGCTGCAGAATCGGACATAAAGCATGAAGAGGAGGAGGAGGAGGAAGAGGAGCAGGAGATTCTATTCAGTGAGCTGTGTTTTACTGCAGATTGTCTGTTGACTCATCAAAGCTTTGTTTTATTTCTTTCTCTGGTTGCCTTTGAGACGTTGGTGCATCTGACTGCTTCAGAGTTCCGTTGTTCCGTTCTTTACCTCCTGTGCTTTCTGTCCATGAAGACAGTTTTGGTTTAATTTGTCCGGCTTTTGAGACTTATTTTTGCCTCCACCTACCTACAATGGAGACAAATGGAATTAAAGGCCTCATTGTGGACGGATTTGGAAAGATAAAAAAAAAAGAGATTTGCTAAATAGAGAATTTTAAATGTGTTTTATCAGGAACTCTTTTGACCTTCATTATATTGGGAGTTTTAAAGGTAGTTATCTCGTTACCTTGGTATATTTCAAACTAGAGTTGTACTAAATGACTTTCTTTTTTACATTTGAAGTTTTTATTGAGGTTTTTGAATGAAGCGTTGCCTGTCCTTTTTATTTTATGATGTCATCACCCTAAGAATAGAAATAAATCCTCCAACAAAATCTTCAATTTGTCATTCATTGGATTAAATCAGTTAGTCTGAATATAACTCGACATTTCTGCTGCAGTGAAAATGTAGTTTTTGAAATGCTAAATGCCAACAAATAGGGATATTTGTTATATAAAAACATACTGTGAATTTTGGATTATATCTATCTTTTTTTTCAATAACAGGTGACTTTTGGACCTTACAAAGCTCCGGAGTTATTGGAAATGTTTGGATCACATGACTCTGAAACAATCCAACACATATACTTCTACAAACAGTATAAAAATAATAATCAGTGTAGCCTGATCTTTATCTGACTGTTTAGATATAACTGCTTTAGAAACAAAACCTGGGAAGAAACAAATCCCAGCAGAATTCAAATGTTTGGGATTCAAAAGTCAATGAATGAATGAATGAATGAATGAATAGTGTGAAGCTTTGAGGCTTCACACTATTCAGTGCAGTCCTGAGTCAAACACTGTTTCCTTAAAATATGTCTAAACATGCAACTTCCTTCTTGCAAAGCAAATTCAAACAGTTTGTGTTTCCTACAAAAGATTTGGTTAATGCATCATTCTGAATGTAAAGGTTACCTGAAGCTTGGAAATCAAATTATGAATACAAATCATGTCTGAGGAAACTATGGAGCAGATAAAGTGCTTCATTTACATTTAGTTTTTCTAACCATGCTTTTAATTGTCCAAATGTTCATATTCTATTTTTGTTGGATTACTGGCCTCTTTGTCTTTACTTATGGAAGTATTATTTCATAAGCCTCTTAAAGCAGTCTTAGCGTTCATATTTCACATTCAGTCTGGACGATTAGAAGACAATCCTTTTGACTGATTGATCATCAGAGAGTTAAGATTAATACAAAATAAACAGTCTTTGTTTTATTGAAGTTATCTACGTGGATAATAAAAAGTATCATATACATTACAGTTTTTTGAATATGTCCTAACTCCGAATGCTTGTTGTACACCATGTTGGTATTATGATGACGATAACATATTATATGTTGAAGATATCTTCAACAGCAGCAGCAGGGATAGAACCAGCGTGGTGTACCGGGGGTAAAGCGGGCAAACAGTTCATCACGGTGAATTCCTGCCTCAGTCTGTGGGAATGCTGGGAGATGAAATGAAAAGGTCGTCTCTGGTCTCAGAGCCTCTAATCCCACCTCAGCTTAGTCTGATGAATCACAAAGAGAAACACGAGAGCTCACGGAGGTCAGCACGCCGGCGGAACAGCAGATTAAGTCGAGAACGCCTTTTATGACCCAAAGAAATGAAATTAAAAACCACGAGAGGAACTCACTGTCCACTACTCGCTGCTGTCAGAATAAAACAACAGAAAGAGATGATCAGTTGTGTTTGACTGGATAATCTGTGGGATGAAATATGTATATTCTGATCCACAGAAGGATTAAAATACTACGAGGCCTCAAGAAAATCTGTCTAACATGTACAGTTTTTATTTGCTAGAATACTTCCTGACCACAGATTTCTGAGTTTTTATTAAACATAACACAGAATACATTTAGCAATCTGCCGCAGTATATCATCTGCAAACCTGGATCAGGACCTCTGAATGCATCAAACCTAAATGTGCCTTGGTGTTTTTTTAACTTTCTGTTCATCTAGCACAAATCAGGTGACACCCAGCAAAGCCTTCTTTCCACCACATGATTCAGCTTAGCTCCACTCGGGTCCTTTTCTCTGTTTGGTCCATAGTTCTCACTCAGTTTGTATTTAGAGTCATTTTCCGCTGATCACAGTGACGTTGTTGGTGAAAACTGCCGTGACATGTTCTTCAATGCAACAAGAGGAATGTCTTGTTTGGGTCGAGTGAATGAAATATATTACAGTTGCTATTGATGATAACTTGGCTATTTGTGCAGGACGTCCCAGGTCAGAGCTAGTGACGATGCTCTCCGACCAATCAGAGGTCTGCAGTGTCTCAGCTCGCTTAGAACCTGGAGTTAGGTGGTGACGAATAAAGTACCAGGAAATATCGGCAACTTTTGCTCATGGAAAACCAAGAAAGAACCAGTGGTGACCACTATGGAGAGCAGTTGGCCATTGAGAACTGTACTACAGTAAGAACTCCAGCTGACTGTGACATCAGTAGTGTTTTTCCTTTGCTGTTGACATTTAAAAGATATTCCTCCCTTTGCAGCTAAAGCTCTAGTTTTGATTTAGAAAGAATCCTACGCATCTCCTTCTACAAATAGTACAATACTAATCATATCAGTGTAGTCTGACCTTTGTTGGACACTGTAGATATAACTGCTTTAGACACAGTGAATACACTTTGGAAGAAAAAGCTGTGCAGCATTCAAATGTCAAAGTTACGAATGAAGCTTTGGGGCTCCAACTATTCGGTTCAAACACCTGACTCAAACATGCAACGTCGTTCTTGCAAAGCAAATTAAGTTTTGTACAAAGCCACATGTTAAGTCTACAGTTTGTGCAAAATATTTGGTTGGTGTACTCTTATGAATGTCAAAGCTTAGAAGTAAATTATTAATAGAAATCATTTAGAGAATATTCCTCGTTTTGCACCCAAAGCTCTGTTTTTGATTTAGTCTCAGATTTCATCACCTTGTGGTTCCCATTTTCCAAAAGTGTACAAAAATGCACTTTTAATTTGGAGTCCATGCAGTTTTATGATAATGTGTTTATAATGCGTCTCCTTCATGCACACTGTATTGGAGATGATGTTTTCCAGACGGGTTTTTTACGGTGTAGGACATAAGAAACATTTCTCTCCTCCTGAAGAGCTGCTGCAGAGCTCTGATGAGAGCAGAGTCATGAGGAGGAGGAGGAGGAGGAGGAGGAGGAGGAGGAGGAAAAATAGGACGGGAAGATGCTGAAACACGATAAACAGCAGCGCTGGAGGGCAGAAGATGGAGGAGCTGCACCAGGCAGTTATTTCTCCGTTTTAACACGGTCAAAGAAGATTCTGACGTTCAGAGTCTGTCTGTTTTCAACCAAACCTGAGACAAGATCATCAGCGACATCTGTATTCAGACACCATGACGTCCAATCATAATCAGAGTTTAATAGATATGTCAGTCCAGCAGGTCACACCTATGGATTCATGGAGATTATTAAGATTTAAAGGGACTTGCTGTGAAAACATTGAACCGTCAGCAGACCTCAGGTCAGGTTCTCTGTTATCACATCAGTATCAGCTGATTGCTGGTTGATTGATTTCATTGGGTGTGACGTTATCTGAATGATATCAGCTGAGTTATGAGTCACCGTCCAATGCTTCTGTTATAATGTTCAGGTATTTACAGTTGCTTCATAAAGACTGGGCCGTGACGGCTGAGCTGATGGAGCTGCAGACTACGTGTCTTTATTGGACTTTGACCGGACAGTCACTCATCTTTAGCTTAGCATGTTAGCATCCATAGTGGTTTAGGAAACCAGAGATCAGGCTGTCCACAAACCACTTCATGATGAATACGTCCACTGTGGTCAAAACATACAATTTTAAGAATAGAATTCGACATGAATGAAACCTCCGTGCTACTTGTTCAGTCATTCCTCTACAGCAGCGGTAGACAACCTTCAGATGTTGAAGTGTCCTCTCATCTACATGACAGACGACCTCTTTAACAGCTGCTGACAGTTGCATTTCTGGTTATTTTAAGGTTTGATGGATTTGGATTTTGATGGATTTCTTTCCCCATTCTGTGAAGACCCGCCCTCCTCTGCATCTGATTGGCCAGAACTCGTTGCCTTCGTTGCAGAATTTATTATAAGTTCATTGCTGATGAGGAACATTGTTGGAAGGTTGATTGTAAATCAGAACCTTTCTGTTTAGAGCTCTCATATATAATTACAATTTCTTGATTATGGAGGAAAATGATTCAGAAAATGTTGCTGCACAATTTCTGAATGAATGGAACAACATGACTGATCTGTCAGAGATTTATATTTCAATGTGGTGTCATCATTTATTGTTAACCTTAACCACCGATTAACAAAAACATTTAAAAAAAGGTTCTTCATTTTAAAAGGTTGCTGACCCTGGAACATAGAACGCATCCTGACAGAATTATTACAGTTCTTTTATCTACATGTTTATTCAACCGTTCTGCTCCTTTGGTTCCACTTCTTCTGCATGGATCAGCTGTAGGTCGTTTATCTTTAGCCTTTAGTCTTTCACCACGTCGTCATACATGTAGTTCTTTCATTTAAAAGAAGTCAGTTGGAGACTCAACGAGTTAACGTTAACGCTTAATTAAGACACTTCAGCATCGGCCTCGCTCTGCAGAACCAGTGCTTGTCTCCCAGGCGAGACCAATCACAGAAAGGAACAATAAGAACCAATCAAACGGTGAACGTTGATGTCTGCATCGTTGTCAAAGGTCTCCGTTTCTGTCCATCAAGACTAAAACGAAACCCTGTGTTTTTATATTTTTTTAGACATTTACGGATTTAGCGGTTTGTTCTTCTCCGTTTTAGGGTCTGTGTGGACGCTAGCTAAAGTAACGCGTTTTAAAACAGAGACAGTCGTTTGGATGAAGACGTAGTCTCAGATATCTGGTGACGAGGAGACGGATGGAGTGAACGTGTGAGTGTGAAGCTTTGTGTCAAGACGGAAGACAATCACAAACAGGTGTGTGTGTGTGTGTGTGTGTGTGTGTGTGTGTGTGTGTGTGTGTGTGTGTGTGTGTGTGTGTGTGTGTGTGTGTGTGTGTGTGTGTGTGTGTGTGTGTGAGGTCAGCAGAGGGAGTGGAGTTGATTACCCGTCTCCTCTCTTATCTCCGTCCTCCTCTAGTGCAGGAAGTGTCTGCTGATTATTCTCTCCATCAGGACTATCTCCTGTGTGATTAGCTCGGCGCTAAAAAGCCCTTCAGCCTGAATGGGGACGCGGCCCAGCGGACCGAGAGCCCTGCTTTCAGTTACTAATTGCATTATCATATGTTTCCCCCCCGATGCCCTGATGGACGGGTTCTCTGTGAGGAGAGACTCTCTGCAGGGAAGTGATGAGTTTATCTGGAGGTTTGTGTCCGTTTGTCTTCAGCATCAAACTAAATGTGATTCTCACAAAGAGAGGACTTTGTTTCCCAGAAAGCTTTCATCATGATTCAGTACAAACAAAAGTTTGTGTTTAAATCCATTACTGGACGCATTAAGGAGAAGTTTTTGTTTTTTCAATATTTGGGTTATCTGGATTTTTTTGATTAATTAATGCAGATTAAGCCCGTTAGCTTCTTGCAAAAAAATACATTGAATAAAAAACTGTACATGTGACAGTTGATTCTGACAGACGTCATCAAGTAGCTGAACTTTATGAATATCAAAATGATACTTCATGGTCACTTTAAGTTCATGTTGAAACCCAAACCCATTTTAGTTTTTAGTTTATTCAGTGATTTAAAGTTATATTCACATCCATAATGTAAGTAAATATAATCTAGAATCTATAAATCCAACTTTTGGGTAAGTTTCTAAAAGTGTTACCAATGTTGCAAATCAAATGGAGGCTCTAGGTGTTGAGAAATATTGAGCTTTTCACAATGTGTTCAGCAGCCTGAAGTTCAGTCAGAGTTTCACAGATTTGTTGTCACATGACTGTTGGTCTCAGATGAATCAATCATGTCTTCATAGTTTCACTGAGCAGCTCAGAATTTAATGTTCTTTACAGAATCTTTTTAAAATAAACATTTAATTTGTAGCAAGATTTTAAATGAGACATGTAGAATACATTTTTAGCACAATTGTAAGCTCTGTTTTTGCAGATTTTTGTCACATGATGTGTTCAAGGACCGTTGGAAAGATACAAAATCTGACAATAATGATGTTTTACATTTATTCTTGGTTTAGGGTGTGTTTTGGGGTTCAGAGGTTAAACCTGTGATTTAACTGGAGGAGTCCTGATATAAATGTATATTAGCGGTGGAACACTTGGGTGCAGACTGAACTATCTCAACAACTATTGGATGCAGTACGTTGGAGTTTGTTTCCATGACGATGAACCCTAAAGACTCCAGTAAATATTTACGCACATCTCCAAGGATCTCAAGGTCGCCGTCACCTTCAGGATCAGAGGAATGTTCCCTCCTCTCGATGTCACTCCTTCATTTACGACCATTAGTCGGTTTTTGTGACTCCGCCCACGCCGCCACGCCGTCCCTCCTGTGCTGCAGGTTGTTTTTTTTTAAAAATTCTATCGGCTACAATTCCAGCCCAGGAGTGTTAGCGTTTTGTGCAGATTCAACAAAAGCTGCCTATTAAAGTCCTCTTTAGTGGCGCTGTCCCTCACTTTTATACCCCGGCCGGGTTTACGAGCGTAGGAGGCTGAAAGGCCAAAACACCTCCACATCCCACAGCTCCACCCGGACCTTATTTACTCACTCTGTTCTCTCCTCTTGTGCACTAAATCTGTTCTTTGTGCCTAAATCTTCTTTTATTCTCCTCCCTTCTCTCTTCTTTTTGCAGCTTCTGCATCTTTTCTTTTCCTTATCGCCGTCTCTTCTGTTTTCTGTCTTCACCTTCTGTGTTTCTATCATTTATCTTTGTTTCTTTTTTGTGTCTCCTCATCGACATTTTATCTTTCTTTCCAAGCTTCTCCTTTCCTTCCCTCTTTTCCTTATCTTTCTTTCCTCCTCCTCCTCCTCCCTTCATCCTTCCTTTCTCTCTTTTCCTCCCGTCTCAGCACCTTTCATTGCTCTTAACGACACGCAGCGCATACATCAACCTCTCTAATTAACTCATAAATCATCTCCGTGCACTCAGAAAGCTTAAACCTCGAACAGAGAGTGTTTCTTTTCCTGCACTCTCTTCGATCCTCGTTTTACGGCAGAAAATCGTCTCTAATCACAAACTGCTCTTCTACCTCGTCGTGTTGTCGTCAACTACAAGTTACATTTAGTTTTTATGAATATGTTGCTATTCATCACTCTGTCGGTTTCTGGCTGCAGAACAACAGAATAAACTTTAGACTTTAAAGATCAATAATTTGTCTTTAACGTCACAAAAAGGTTTTAATGCATTTTAAACATTTAAAAGGTGTGATTTTTATTTCTTTAACTTGTTTATTCACATAATTAAGGTCAAATATCATAATTGTGACAGATTATAATTTGTTTACAAAGAAACACTCATAACTGATTCATTATCAGGCTGCATCATAACTAAATATATTGCTCACTGTATAGAAAGACTGATCAGTCAGAGAGCAGCTTCCTGTGTTTTCTGGTTGTGGGTCAGATTCCCTTTAGTTTACTTTTTGGATCCCTGACTGACTTTGTAAAACAGGTGATGCAGGTTGTCTTAAAGTATTGAATCGTGAATCACCTGTTTGTTTTGAGTCTCAACGTTCAGTCTGGACTTTATGAAACAGATTTGATATGTTTGAAAGCTAGCAAAAACAATGTTCTGCTGTGGACGCATTTAGACACCTGAAAGAATCAATATCGGTTTTAAATGAACGCTATATTTAGAATATTTGTACCTCTTTGCATTGCTGTTAGAGAACTGAAACTGTTATCTACGCTCTCTATGCACCAGACTCCATTGACAAAAACTGTAATTCAACCTCACAGAACACAGGAGTTTCTGGTCTACTGCGGCCTCCACTGATTAGTTTGTGTTTGTTATTGTGTGACTTTTGTGTTTTAAAGTGTTTGTTAAGATTCATCAAAGTCACACAATATCATGACAAACTAACTGATGTAGACGAGGAACTCCTGTGTTCTGAGAGGTGAAATCAATGTTTTTGTCAATGGAGTCTTGTGTCAATGCAGAGGGCATAGAAAACAGCTTTGGGTCTCTGATAGCAAGGTAAACAGGTGGAAATATTCACTCCAACTATTATTGATGCTATTGGGTGTCTAAATACGTTCTGCAGGAATTAACTCATCGTAATGTTGGAGGGTGGAACGAGACCAGTGGATGAAGATCTGAGGTTGATGATGACCTTTTCTTATTGTTTGTTGAAGGTCAGTTAGAGGTCACATTAAGGTGGAAGCTGCTGTGTTTGAACATGAAGCTGATTCAGCTGCAGAGAAAAGAACGTTGATGGTATAAAGCATCCTGACAGACATACGGAGACTGACAACGCCTCCTCTCTGTGGATCGATAGTAAGAAGTAATATTTACTCTGCAGACGATGACCGACGTGTTAGAGAGTTTTGTTTCTGTAGAAACCCGACTCTTTAAAGTCACCGGCTCTGTTTTGTTCTTGATTTAGTTTGACTTGTTTTTTTGTTTTTGGAGAGACAGAAAGCTGAGATGAAGTTTCACCTCTCCGTCCTTTTATCCGTCTTTTTATCTGAACTCTGAAGGTCGCCTCTGTTTTTGTCTCGTTCTCTTCTTTTTTTTTTTTTTCTCTGAGTTATCTTCACTTCGTCCTCCAAACGGCTCTTAAAGAAACTCACTTTATCTAAAGTTCACACTGTGTCTCAGTGAGAGTGCTTCCTCTCACAAGGTTTTTACTTTTTGTTTTATTGAAAACAGAAATCAAATCATTTGAACAAAAATAATATTTAGATATTCGTCCTTCACACAACATGTAAAAATGTTAGTAAAAAGAACCTCATAATGTAAAGCAGACAAAAATGTGACATTTACCAACTTGCTCTACATTTTCAAGTCAACAGACATGACCAATAAAGATTCTTGTCATAAATAAATAATAAATAAACTCTTTACTTTGGTTTAACGCAGCAGTTTAACACAAATAAACTCAAAGAACTGTCTCATGAATCACTATTTTCTGTAAAATGAGAGTCAATCGACTCGTAGAATTAACATTTACCGAGAAATGTAAACAATCAGTTTTTTATTTTGTTAGATAATTAATTAATTGTATATCAATAGTTAATTGTTTGTGACAGATAATCTCACCACGAGGTTTGTTTCACATGATCTTCATCAGCAGAAGAATCCAGAATGAGCTTTGAATCTCAACATTTAGCCCATAAAGTTCTAAAAGTGCTCAGAAAAATGGAAATTTGCAAACAGAGTGAACTATGTCTGCTGATGAAGATCATGTGATGTGATTGAAAACTTCAGTACAGCTAATAAATGGACCAGTTTTTCCAAGGTTTCAAAAACTAACTATAAATCTAAAATGGAAGAAAGATATTTCAGTAGTGACATAAAAGGACGAATAAATATTACATTTTCAATCGGACAAAATTTACCCCAAAATCTCTTGTTTCCGTAATTAAATTTATTGTGTTTCTTATGTAATTTCTTACATTTTACATAAGAAATATCAGAGAATTTCAGCAGGACATTATTAGTATTGTGGTTTAAAACCTCCATCATGTTACAGTTTGTTGAATCCACCATTAATCCTGAGTTTTCTTCCACTTCAGCTGCTGTTTTCTCAGACTGAAATGAGTCAGCGTTGTTTTTTATCAGGCAGAAACAGATGAAACATGTTTTCGTGGGTTTGGATTCAGCTTAAAGTTTCCCTCCTGCTCTGTTTCCTGTCGGCCTCGTTTCCTCCGGGCGTCTCTCATTAAAGAGGGATTAATGAATCCATTGTGAAACAAAAGACCTCCCGCTCTGATCGGGTTCAACACACACAGCTAGAGACGGGCCGACGGGTTCTCCTGTTCAGGTTCTACATGTTTACAAAGTTAGAAAAATCTGATGATTATTGACTCCGACCTTCGGTTCAGCCTCATTACACTGAAAACATTCAGAGTCATTGGATCCTCTGAACAGACAAACCACCGCCGGCCTGAAGCTGGAGTGTGTTTAAATAAACATCATCACTCGTTACAAACTGAGCCGCAGCTTTATTATTAGAAAATGGACATTTATTTATACTCATTTTCAATATTTTATGTCAACAGAGATCAAATACCATCTTCATCAGGTGGACAAACAAACTGAGAAAAAGGAAAAAGTGATTCAAAGACTCAATAAACTGATCCAGAATGATCAGTTTGAACTAAATGTTTGTAGTTTCATTGAAATAACCATTTAGAGATACAAGTTTGCTGTGTTATTTAAGGCACAATGAAAACAGTTATCGTCCCTTACATGGTGATTAAAGCCGCACTGGTCCTTTTTGGCCACTAGGGGCAGAAGATCTCCAAAATAAAGAATCATTTCCTGATTCAACCAACTTTAAAGCTGTTAATTCACCAACTTGGAACTTGTTTATCTTGACTTTGTACTTGACTCTAGACTTTTCTGTCTTGACTTGGCAGTCGAGTAGAAACTTGAGTACAAAGACTTGAGACTAACTTGTATCTGACTAAACATTGACCAACGTACTTCTGCTCCTCTTACAGTTGATAATAAATGTTTCAGTTCACTCTGCTCCTTTTCAGTGTCTAAGGTCTAATTATCTTTGGGTCCATCTGGATCAGATCTGACCCTCTTCTGGTCTCTTTTGGATTTATATATAAAAAAAAGATCATTTCTGCTTCGTCAGGTCCGGGTCGGTTTACCACAGGTCTGTTTCAGATCGGGTCTTAAATTTGGGACCTTTCAAAGGAGGAGGATTTGTCGGTTGTGGATTGTAAACATGACATTCAAACCACAGATCACTCTCGTCCTGGAACTGCTCTTGGTGTTTCACATCTCTGTGTTTGCGGTTTCTTTGGCGTTTTGTCCACTATTTCCCCTCTGATGAGTGTTTACCATCTGAAACTTGGTTGCTACGTTTCTACGTTATGTTGGCGCCCAGAAATGTCCTCAACTCAACAACTAAATAAGATCCACGCAGCAACACACACTTCTAGTGGGTCATAGTGATGATTGTATGAGTCTATACATTGTTTTTTTAGGAAAACTCAAACTCATTGATCCTTCAAAGACCAACTCATACTGGACCTGCAGACCTGCTTAAGAACTCTGCACTAGAAACTGATTTCAACTCTAAGGACACGTTGTTTGTGAGTAAAGTTGAATCTGTTTTGACTCCATCTTCTCCTCTTTCTCCAGATGAAAGGATGCTGCAGGAACCCGACAAAGGACTGAGCCCGACCTGAACCCTCCCCCCCCCCCTTCCCTCCCCCTCCCTCCCCCCCCCAGAGCCGCCGTCCCATCATGAACCTGCTGTGCCGCGGCCGCCTGAAGCTGCTGGTGGCGTCGCTCACGGCCGTGGTCCTGCTCACCTGGCTCTACCTGCTGGCCGGAAACCTGGAGAGTGAGTACAAGACCCGAGAGCTCGTTAGAGTCTAGAGCTCGTTAGAGTCTAGAGCTCGTTAGAGTCTAGAGCCTGTTAGAGTCTAGAGCCTGTTAGAGTCTAGAGCCTGTTAGAGTCTAGAGCCTGTTAGAGTCTAGAGCCTCTAGAGTCTAGAGCCTGTTAGAGTCTAGAGCTCGTTAGAGTCTAGAGCCTGTTAGAGTCTAGAGCTCGAGTCTAGAGCCTCTAGAGCCTTAGAGTCTAGAGTCTAGAGCTAGAGCCTGTTAGAGTCTAGAGCTAGAGCTAGAGCCTGTTAGAGTCTAGAGCCTGTTAGAGTCTAGAGCCTGTTAGAGTCTAGAGCCTGTTAGAGTCTAGAGCCTGTTAGAGTCTAGAGCCTGTTAGAGTCTAGAGCTCTAGAGTCTAGAGCCTTAGAGTCTAGAGCCTGTTAGAGTCTAGAGCTCGTTAGAGTCTAGAGCCTGTTAGAGTCTAGAGCTCGTTAGAGTCTAGAGCCTGTTAGAGTCTAGAGCTCGTTAGAGTCTAGAGCTCGTTAGAGTCTAGAGCCTGTTAGAGTCTAGAGCTCTGTTAGAGTCTAGAGCCTGTTAGAGTCTAGAGCTCGTTAGAGTCTAGAGCCTGTTAGAGTCTAGAGCTCGTTAGAGTCTAGAGCTTAGAGTCTAGAGCTCGTTAGAGTCTAGAGCCTGTTAGAGTCTAGAGCCTTAGTTAGAGTCTAGAGCCTAGAGCCTAGAGTCTAGAGCTGTTAGAGTCTAGAGCCTGTTAGAGTCTAGAGCCTTAGAGTCTAGAGAGTCTAGAGCCTGTTAGAGTCTAGAGCCTGTTAGAGTCTAGAGCTAGAGTCTAGAGCCTGTTAGAGTCTAGAGCTCGTTAGAGTCTAGAGCCTGTTAGAGTCTAGAGCTCGTTAGAGTCTAGAGCTCGTTAGAGTCTAGAGCCTGTTAGAGTCTAGAGCCTGTTAGAGTCTAGAGCCTGTTAGAGTCTAGAGCTCGTTAGAGTCTAGAGCTCGTTAGAGTCTAGAGCTCTAGAGTCTAGAGCCTTAGAGTTAGAGTCTAGAGTCTAGAGCTGTTAGAGTCTAGAGCCTGTTAGAGTCTAGAGCCTGTTAGAGTCTAGAGCCTGTTAGAGTCTAGAGCTCGTTAGAGTCTAGAGCCTGTTAGAGTCTAGAGCCTGTTAGAGTCTAGTCTTAGAGTCTAGAGCCTGTTAGAGTCTAGAGCCTGTTAGAGTCTAGAGCCTGTTAGAGTCTAGAGCTCGTTAGAGTCTAGAGCCTGTTAGAGTCTAGAGCTCGTTAGAGTCTAGAGCTCGTTAGAGTCTAGAGCCTGTTAGAGTGGTGAAACGAGTTCTGCCCGGCGATAACTCATTATTTAACCTCGCTGTGTCGTTTTCATGGAAGCCTTGTTGGAAAAGGTCAGAGTCTGATTGTTACTGAAAGCCTGGAGCCGTGGGTTCTGGTTTGGGTCGGAGAGTGTCTCAGGAATCCAACCAGCCAGAAAACATCAATTACCAGACTCTCTATTTACGACTCGGCTCGATTCCTCTTCGATCCGACTATTATCTTTAATTTTTAAACACGGGGAGATTATGTTCTGATTCATTCTGAAGAGGACGCAGTCAGCACTTTGTGTTCGGATTGCAGCAGCTCGGAGAATTTCTTTAGCACAACGTTTCCTGGAAGAGCTTTTATAACAAAACACACACACACACACACACACACACACACACACACACACACACACACACACACACACACACACACACACAGTGAAGGTTAGCAGTGAAACAGGTTTTGGTCACTCTATCCCTCCTCTCCATTTCAGAATAGCTTTTTTTGGCTTGACCATAGTACAGTATACACACAACACAGTAACAGGATCTATACAGTAAACACACTGTTGTAAAATTAGGTTTATGATGCCAGTATCATAATTCAAATGTCTTACACATTACTGTATTATATATATATATATAGTATATATATATACTGTACACAGTGGTGCAGAGTAACAAAGTACATTTATAGTTGTGCAATTCTGAGGTTCTTGAATCCTCACTTTACATTTCTACTCCCCTACAGCTACTTTCTAGTTAAAACATTTAAATACTTTTTTGAATGAGTTTATAAAATGCATTTCAGTAAATTTAACCACTAAACAGTATAAATAGTTCCATCTCAGCCAGCTTCAACAATCATTTTCTGCATGCATGTAAATGCATCTGTAACAGTTGTACATTTACACAACACTATATACAATATACAACACAAATGGTAGAAAAATAAATAATGAAAAGCATATATATATATATATATATATATACATATATGTATATAAATCAGACAGGCGATCCAGACTCAGAAGCAGCGTCTTTCCTTCCTCGTCGCCGTCTTCTCCTCTCGCCCTCAGATTAGGGTGTGAACATTCCCAGCATGCCTCACTTCAGCTGTGGGCCAGCTGCTGCTCCGACAGGGTCAGACAGAGAAAGTGAAGAAGAAGAAGAAGAAGAAGAAGAAAAAATAATAGGCGATGATAAAGATATAGACATAGAGAGATGGATGAGAAGAAGAAAAATGTGCTCATTGTAGTTTTTATCAAACAAACAGGAGGAAATAGTGACTTTATTGGGACTATTTTCAGCGGCGGATGGGTGTTTTTGTCTGTGATGCATTAATGTTTTTGCAAATTAAAATAATCAGAAGAAAACATTTTCTTTGTGGTTAAAGATGAGGCGACGGAAATCAAACCCTAACTGCTCTGTTGTGTTGATGGTTGTTAGTCAGAAGGAACATCGCAGGAAATGAACTCGACGTGTTACACAAGAGCCTCAAACTGAAGCGGCTCTGTTTAACGCTATTTATCTCTGAGGGTTTTATGATTGAAAAAGCTTCAACCTGCAATCATTTTATCTTTTGGGCCACTTGTTCACCAGAAAACAACAACATTCACATATGACATTTTTAAAGTTTCTTATTTCCACATTTATCAGTCACAAAGCATCATGATGATTCATTGTGTTTGTGTGGGTGAAGAATCTCTTTTAGCTCTGGTTTTGGTCTCCACCAACCAAGAAAAATATCTCTCTGGCTCTCTTTAGATTATAAAAATACAAAACAATTCAATTCAATTCAGTTTATTTTTTATTCCCAGAATCACAAATTACGAATTTGCCTCAGAGGGCTTTACAATCTGTGCACATGTGGCATCCTCTGTCCTTCCCTCACATCTTTAGCAAACAGGAAAAACTTTCCTAAAAACCCCTTTAACAGGGATTTAAAGGAAGAAACCTATGGGAGAACGACAGAGGAGGGATCCTTCTCCCAATGGACAGAATGCAATAGATGTCATGTGTACAGAATGAACAGCATAACAGAGATACAACACATTCAATGTATATGACATAAATGATTCATATAATAAGACTACTTATAATAACAGCAGCAATTATTACAGTAGAATTATAGCCATGAAAATAGGGATAGTAATGTGACTAATAATAATAATGGAAGTAGCAGTGGGTGTCAGTCGGCTCACAGCAGGAGGCACGACTACGGTCCAGGTACCACAACGATTCATGGAAACCTGCAGAGCGAGAAAGCAAAAGGGCTTCAGGGTGGAAGTAAAGCTAAAATGCTTAATGGTACAGGTAATAGTAATAGTAATGTGACTAGTAATAATAATAATGGTGGTAGCAGTCGGTGTCAGCAGGGCCGTAGCAGGATGCACATCCACGGTCCAGGTACAGCCACGATTTATAGAAGCCTGCGAAGCGAGAAAGCACAAAGACTCCAGGGTAGAAGCAAGTCAATAAGCGTAATAGTACAGGCAATAATAATAGTAATGTGACTAATAATGATAGTGGTAGTAGTAGTGGGTGTCAGCAGGGCCTCAGTCGGTGGCACGATGACAGTCCAAATATAACCCCGACTCCTGGGAACCTGCGAGGCGAGAAAGCACAAGAACTCCGGGGAAGAAGCAAAATCAGTAATGTGCATAAATAGGAGATTAATACATAAAGAAGGAGGGAGAGAGGAGGAGAGTGGTGAGCTCAGCGTATCCTAGGTAGTCCCCCTGTCTAGGCATATAGCAGCATATCTAGGGGCTGGACCAAGGCCAACCTGAACCAGCCCTAACTATAAACCTGAACCAGCCCTAACTATAAGCGCTATCAAAAAGGAAGGTCTTAAGCCTGCTCTTGAAAGTGGTGAGTGTGTCTGCCCCCGGACTGAAACTGGAACCTGGTTCCACAGAAGAGGAGCCTGATAACTGAAGGCTCTGGCTCCCATCCTACTTTTATATACTCTAGGAACCACAAGTAACCCTGCATTGATTGAGCGCAGCTCTCTAGTTGGGTAATATGGAACTATAAGTTCCTTAAGATAAGACGGTGCCTGACCAGTTAGAGCTTTGTAGGTAAGTAAAAGAATTTTAAATTCTATTCTTGATTTAACAGGGAGCCAGTGCAGAGAAGCTAATACTGGAGTAATATGATCTCTTTTCTTAGTTTTTGTTAGAACACGTGCTGCAGCATTCTGGATCAACTGTAAAGATCTAAGAGACCTATTAGAGCAGCCTGATAATAAGGAGTTACAGTAATCTAGTCTAGAGGTAACAAATGCATGAACTAGTTTTTCTGCATCACTTTGAGACAGGATTTGCCTGATTTTCGCAATGTTACGTAAATGGAATAAGTACAGGAATCAGCACTGTATTTATTCCCTTTATTGCACAAAAATCTTGTCTCTATGAAGTCTATGAGACTTCCACATCTTTAAACCTGTTATTCGATGTCTTTAATCCTTAAACTAGAAGATTTTTCTACAAATTTTAAGGCATTTAAAGTAGTTAAATGCTTCTATTATATGTATTTATTTCTAAAACACAAAGACAGTCACACAGTTGACACAGAACATGACAATAATATTGTTCTGTTTTGGTTTATGTGCTCATTAAAACAGTTGTTAACAATCAGTTCACTAGTTGCGGTCAGCTGTTTTTTAATGCTCCTGTTGATGTTAATATATATTTTCTGACGCTCTGAGTCAAAGAGCTCTGCTGCACGTCCACTTTATTCAAAACACATTCATCTCAGCGAGCACGTAAAGTGTCTTCAGTAACAAACTCACTGTGGGAATGTTCACACCCCAGTCTGTCAGAAAGAGAGCGAGGGCTGCAGGAAGGGGAGGAAAGAGGAGAAGAAGGAGAAGAAGAAGAAGAAGAAGTGTGACGAGCTCGTTTGGAGTGTTAGGTTCAAGAGAACGCGTCTTTCACAAACTCTCTGCAGAGTGAAACCAGAAAAACATGACAGCGTGTGATGTCACCTCGAGGTTTGTGAAGTGGTGATTTGACACCTGGAGGTCGGGTTTACTCTTCCTGTCAGCAGACGCCGTCATCGATATGCTGACATGAAACTCCAGATGTTCATGTTGATGAAAACATCTGCAATGGTTCAGTGACTTCATGCGACTTTATGCAGATGAAGGTTTAGTATTTATTAATGAGTCCGTGTGTTTGATTCCCTCCGCAGACGGCCGCTCCCTCCTCCTCGCTCCGTGCCTCGCCGACACCCCGGCGTCCCAGGTCCTGGAGCGGGCCGTGCTGGAGTCGCGGGTTCGAGAGGTGGAGGAAGAGAACCGGCGGATCCGGCTGCAGCTCAGCCAATACGCAAGGCGCCGCCGGCCACCGCCACGGTAACTATGGCAACCAGCAGTGGGGGGCCTCGGCGGACACGGGGCCCGATACGGGGACAACACGGCCGAGGAGAAGAACAACCACACGGAGTGTCCTCGATCGCCCACCGTCCAGAAGTGTGAGGTCACATAAACAAATACACAACAATTATACATAAACATAATACACAACAACAATACACAACAATTCTACATAAACATAATACACAACAACAATACACAACAATTATACATAAACATAATACACAACAATTATACATAAACACAACAATTATACATAAACATAATACACAACAATTATACATAAACATAATACACAACAATTATACATAAACATAATACACAACAATTATACACAACAATTATACATAAACATAATACACAACAACAATACACAACAATTATACATAACAACAATACACAACAATTATACATAAACATAATACACAACAACAATACACAACAATTATACATAAACATAATACACAACAATTATACATAAACGTAATACACAACAACAATACACAACAACAATACACAACAATTATACATAAACATAATACACAACAATAATACATAATACACAACAACAATACACAACAATTATACATAAACATAATACACAACAATTATACACAAACATAATACACAACAATAATACACAACTGCTAACGTTACTAGCTCTCCTCCTGTTAGCCGTCAGCGGTGCTGCTAACGTTACTAGCTCTCCTCCTGTTAGTCGTTAGTGGTGCTGCTACTGTTACTAGCTCTCCTCCTGTTAGCCGTTAGCGGTGCTGCTAACGTTACTAGCTCTCCTCCTGTTAGTCGTTAGCGGTGCTGCTAACGTTACTAGCTCTCCTCCTGTTAGCCGTTAGCGGTGCTGCTAACGTTACTAGCTCTCCTCCTGTTAGCCGTTAGCGGTGCTGCTAACGTTACTAGCTCTCCTGTTGGTTTAAACACAGATTGGTTGTTTACAATGTAACATTATCAGAGATCAGAGACTAGAGAAGCATAAATGAAGTCCTGATCTCATGTTTTACTGAATATTGGAGGATAACGATCGTCAGGAAAACTTTATTCACACTGTGACGGTTAACGGTAGAACGGTAGAATGTAAGACGAAAGAAAGCCAAGAGGTGAGCTTTATAAGTTTGTCACCTGCAGGCCACCGTAGCGCCACCTATCAGTGCTGGTCACTGCTGGTCACTGCCAGAGGTCACTAAAGGTCACAGCTCTCCTGTGCATCACCACTGTTTCCAAACGAAGGCGACGCCACACATTATTATGATCGATAAAAGCTTCCAATAGAAGGTTTGTGTGTCTTATTTCCTGTAAACACACCAGCGCTCCTCAGCCAATCACAGCTCTTCATACTGACTAATCGATGAAGGAGCGAGGAGCGGAGTTGACGGGGACTGAAATGGGAGCGAGCACACTCTCTCTTTGAAGTTCTTCTCCAGCCTTTGAGCTCTGAACTTTTCAAAGACTTGTGCTGCTGAACAGCGAGCGAGGTGAAATCAGACATTTGTGGTCGGGGCTAAATGTGAAATTTCCCATCAGAGGAGGAGAGTGAATGTCCTCGGTGGAGTGACGTTCTCAGGGTGAACCGCTCCGAAGCTGGAGCTTTTTCTTTTATTTATTCACAGAAGCAAAAAATAAACTAAGGTGTTGATTGTTGTGTTCAGGTGTTTTTCACGACATTTTGCTAAAACAGGACCTGATTCAGAGACAGGATGTGTGAGCGTGTGAAGGTGTTGAACTTCCTGTCTGCTGTCTCCACAGCTGATCCATGTAGCGTGCGTTTGTGCCGGTCACAACGCCAGCAGAGACGTCGTCACGCTGGTCAAGTCCGTCCTCTTTCACAGGTGAGTCCACTGACTCCTCCCCCTTTCTCTCTCTCTTCTTCAGCTTCGTCCTCCTCTCTTTGAGGCTGAAGTGGACGTGGCTATAACCTGGATTTTTTTAACAGGCCTTGAAGTCGTTGAATAGTAGCAAACTTGGATAAAAAAAAAATGAAGACAAGATTTTAAAGTAAAACATTTTATGCAGCACTTTAAATCATAAAAAACTCATCATATTCTACCAATCCAGGAAAAGTGTCAAATTATAAAGTATCTGTATTTTTGAATGTTTACGTGAGATGATTTACAGGTAAAAAATAAATAATAATTATATGGAGCCGGGGGAGGGGAGTCATATTCAGAGATTCACAGATTAAAGTGACATATTTAGATCAAATAAAACTCTTACTCTCGTTTGGACACAGCTGACACGATAAATACTTAATTACTTAAATAAGTACGTAATTAAAAAAACAATAAAACAAAATCATAGAAATAGAAAGTCCAGGAAAATAACAGGGAGTGGTGGATGAAAATAAAAAGCGTTTTATCATTTCTCAAAATCAGTAATAGATACAGATATAATTTATTCTTTTTAATAAATCATCAGTGTTTTTTGTGGGATGAGGTCGATCTGATGATTTTTACTCAGAGAATTTTCTAAAATGTAATGATTTATTCATCTCAGAGAATATATTTTATCATAAACTCAAGACTTTATTGATATTCTGAGTTTATTCTCTGAATACAGCCTCCCCCGGCTATTATCTTTTCTTTTTGTTGTTATTTTCTTTGCGTACAACGTCCATAAGACGCCGCCCTAGAAGAAATTATTTCAGGATCGAATAATGTTTTCTTTATTACATTTTTAAATGTGCAACAGTGAAGACACATCTGTCCTATTTCTGATTATTTTCATGTTTAAACTCTCCAGATTGATATGTTAAGAAGGTCGCAGTGTTCTCTGGATTTCTCCTGACCTCAGTAATCTCTGCTCTCGTGGATTTGTTCCTTTTTATAGATGCTCTTAAAGATTTAACATCCATGTAGTGGAGGGTTTTTCTCCTATATTTGACCCCCGCCTCTTTGATTTGATTAGTTTGAGAGTGAATGGAATGTTATTTTTTTATGTTAAACTGATTTAACTTGCTAATGAAACTCTGAGTGCTTCCTATTGTAGCAGAGTGAAGCTGAATGTCGCTGTGAGGCTTCACTCTGTCCGTCTCCGTCCCGGACAGACTGGTTCTCGTTGGTTTAAAGGTCATGCAGCCTGTTTTTAGATCCAGATCAAACTGATGTGTTTGTTAAAAAGCAACAAGTAAAGCTGGTCGATGGTCTGAGGTGGTTTAAGGCGGCTTTAGCTGCCGATGCTTTTAGTCCAGAGCAGCCTAAATCTGCCAAACAGATGAGCTTTTATTGTGAAAAACAAAAGTCATGTCAGTGGAACATAATCTCCCCTTTTCTCTCGACCTTGACGTCTCTTTTTTTCTTCCCATTCCTCAGGAGGAATCCTCTCCACTTTCACTTTATCACCGACACCGTAGCCCATCGGATCCTGAGCGCCCTGTTTCAGTCCTGGATGGTCCCGTCTGTGCAAGTCAGCTTCTACGATGCAGATGAACTCAAGGTACACAAAGTCCACGTATCTCCGTTCTGCCAGGACTCTGTTAGGACTCTGTTAGGACTCTGTTAGGACTCTGTTAGGACTCTGGACTCTTAGGACTCTGTCTAGGTCAGGACTCTGTCTGTCAGGACTCTGTCAGGACTCTTACAGGACTCTGTTAGGACTCTGTTAGGACTCTGTTAGGACTCTGTCAGGACTCTTACAGGACTCTGTCAGGACTCTGTTAGGACTCTGTTAGGACTCTGTTAGGACTCTGTTAGGACTCTTACAGGACTCTGTCAGGACTCTGTTAGGACTCTGTTAGGACTCTTACAGGACTCTGTTAGGACTCTTACAGGACTCTGTTAGGACTCTATTAGGACTCTGTCACTCTGTTCTGTCAGGACTCTGTTAGGACTCTATTAGGACTCTGTTAGGACTCTGTTAGGACTCTGTTAGGACTCTTTTAGGACTCTGTCAGGACTCTTACAGGACAAGGTGAGACAAAGTCAGATGCATCAAAGAGAATCCTCCGAAGCAGCAGCAGCAGTCAGACGTATTTTTAAATCCTCCTTTAACCGACGGGATTCGGCTTTAACGCGGCTTCAAAGAGCGAGAGACATCAATGAGAGAAGAGCTGGGTTCAGACGCATCACTAATGCTGAAACAGAAGGTCACAGCGCGTCTTCATGTGTCTGTCACGCGGTGCGTTACATTAAGGCAGATCAGAGGACTGTTTAACGGGATGTGACGGAGGGTCGATCTCCAGTTTGGCCTCCATTTAGACTGACGAGATGAATTTAAAATGAAGATCCTGTAGGTCAGATTATAATACGTAGCATCAAAAGTTTATATATAGATATTTATCTAATATTTCTTATATTGTGTCCACACCTATTTGTGTTAAAATGTTGGACAGAATATTAGAAACACCTTACAGCACATGTAACACAGTCCAATAAATGCAGGGTGGAACAGTTTGGATGAACTTTTCTGTCACTTATATGTAATATTATTAAGTGTCTTAAAGCTGCATTCTCTCTCCTGTCCACCAGGGGGCGACTCCTCTGGTTGTATAGAAGTCTATGAGAAAATGACTCTACTTCTCTCTTGATTTATTCCCTCAGTAAACATTGTAAACATGAGTTTATGGTCTCAATCTCTAGTTTCAAGTCTTCTTCAATACAGCATGATGTTCATTTAGTAAATGATGCTCCATTTAGAGTCAAACAGACCATAAAGCAGGGGATGCTTTAGGGCGGGGCTACACACTGATTGACAGGTCTCTACTACAGCGTTGTCCAGTCTGGGAGTCTGTGTTTTCGTTATTAGTAACATTTTGGTCACCTTAATTGTTTTTATTCAGGGTTCAGTTGTACTTATTTCCAGCCTCTTGTGTCACTTCAGGTTGCAAAAAGTCAAAAAAGCAAGATGGCGACGGCCAAAATGCCGAGGTTGAGGCTTCAGAAAACCTATTCCACTAACCGATGGGTGACGTCACCATGACTACCGCCACTTCCTATTTACAGTCTGAGATTAGCATCGATACTGACCTTATTAAGCTGTTGTTAAGATCAGATGTTGATTAAATGTGACCGATCTCCATTTAATCAATGATCAGTTAAATATTTGTATTATTCAAAAACAACCTTCGCTTTAGTAAAGTTATTGTTTATTATTAGATCATTTATTTTATTTTATTTTTATATTAATTGACGTAAGAATTTAATTCGGATTAAATAAATATATTTTAAGAAGGGTTAGGGTAAAAATAGTCTTAATATCAATTTAGGAAAAAACAATCGTTACTCGTCGGTATACAATCAGATCGGCAATCAGCACAAAGCCTACTTGGTGTAGAATGTGGAACCTGATGGCGGTGCCAAAGCAAAAGGGATTCATCCTCTGGGTAGCACGAATATCCAACACAGAGTCTAGTGACTGAGGAAAACGCTTTAATTCATTCATGTATCCAACGCTGAACTCAGAAAGACGGATTGAAGAATAGAAGCCCTCTAACAAAAGTGAGCTGAGGTCACATTTAACTTTAGAGAAAAAGTATGAAGCTGTCAGCAGATTATTAAAAATACACTGCAAGGTTAAATCTGATACACAAGGTTCCTACCCAACAACAGTAGATAAATGCTCCAGAGAAACCTTGTATCCATTAACCTTGTACAGTGTGTGGTGACAGGTATAGAGCCGTGCATCAACCTTAATGTTGCTGTCAATGTAAACATGACAATCACCGGGGGGGGTAAGAAGGTTTTCACTTGACAGCAACAATCTGTAATTGAGTTGGACGAGCTGTTGAAACACTTTACTCCCAAAGTCAAGTAGTCAAGTGACACTTCAGCAGAAAAAACAGCAAATCATTTATTTTAACATCAACTTGATGAATGTTCTCCTGAGAGTGATGCGACTGTAAGGTGTGTGTGTGTGTGTGTGTGTGTGTGTGTGTGTGTGTGTGTGTGTGTGTGTGTGTGTGTGTGTGTGTGTGTGTGTGTGTGTGTGTGTGTGTGTGTGTGTGTGTGTGTGTGTGTGTGTCCTGAACAATGAGCCCTTTGTGCCGTCAGACTCTCCGACCTGCAGCCTCTCTCTTCGGTTTCCATTAACTTGCACTAAACTGTGGAGAAACAGACGAGACTCTTAAGCCGATTATATTTGCAGATGATGCACTTATGCACATCCAATTACTGTGAATCAAGAGAATTCATTAAAAAAGACACTATTTGCACAAACACACACACGCGTTGACGCTTTGCCAAAATTCTGCTGAATGTGTCTTTGTGTGAGCCCACACACCGAACGCTGCTCGCGTATAATGAACTCTGTCAGCCGGCGGAGGAGTGAAAACAAAAGGATGGTTTGTTAAGAAACGCAGAGATGGAACCTGAAGATGTTCTCGTGTTCTTGTCGTTTCAGTCCGAGGTGTCGTGGATACCAAACAAACACTACTCAGGTATTTACGGCTTGATGAAGCTGACGCTAACCAAAGCTTTGCCCGCCGACCTGTCCAAGGTCATCGTCCTGGACACGGACATCACCTTCGCCACCGACATCGCCGAGCTCTGGGGCATCTTCAGGAAGTTCACCGGTGAGACCTTCTGTTTTTCAATGTTCTTTTAAACAGAACATGTCAAATATTTGAAAGGTTTTTGAGTAAAGTGAGGATCAGTTGTGCAAAAATGGAGAAATCTGATTTATGTCGCCAAATGTTTGTCTTACATTTTTAATTACATGATGCATTTAAGAGTTTAGGTCAAAAATAGGCCACAATCATTTACAGAAAATATGATACAGTATTTTTCCAGATTGTTGCTCATTTTAGGACTTCTTTTTGTGAAACTGAAGGAAACGTTTTTATAACTGAATAACTTATCAGTGCTGTTGTTGTTCCAGATAAACAGGTGATCGGCCTGGTGGAGAACCAGAGCGACTGGTACCTGGGGAACCTGTGGAAGAACCACAAACCCTGGCCCGCACTGGGACGCGGCTTCAACACAGGTAAGGACTGGTTTAACTGGACGGAAACCAGCTGACCTGAGATCTGTGAGACGCGTTATCAGTCACTTCCTGCTTTTCTTCCAGGCGTCATCCTTCTCTACTTGGAGCGACTGCGGCGGATCGGATGGGAGCAGATGTGGCGTCTGACGGCCGAGAGGGAGCTGATGAGCATGCTCAGTACATCGCTGGCTGATCAGGTAAGGGACACCTTCATCACGCTAAGGATGCTGGGAAATGTTTTATGTGTTTGAGGAAGAGGAAACCTGAATGTTAGGACCAATCCTAAACTCCTATCTCACAGACTTTAATGCATGTGACAACAAACTCTGTGAGGGTTTAGTTCTGTCCGTCATCATCATCTCTGCAGACTTTGCCTGAGGGAATTACCCATAATTCATAGCGTAGTGACGTTAAACACATAAAAAATGTAAACAAAGAGGACGAAACATGGCTGTTCAGCCCGGTGTATTACATTTATTCAGAAACATTAAGGATTAAAGATGGAACATAAAACTGAAATCAGAGGAATGGAAGCAAAGATGATATTAAACATTATATTTCATATTTTCATATAACGAGTGAATAGATCATTTGAAATCACCTCTCATCTTGTGAGGAAAGAGTCTGGAAGAGGTTCAAATAAGGGAGTAAAAAATATAAAATAATGACCCACAATTGTACATAACATGTTGTGTCGTTGTCATGGTAACGTGATATGTTGCAGCAAAGAGCCGTCCCATTAGTATTTACATCATTTCAAGCCCTTACAGACTTTCACACTCAAACATTTAACAGGTTTGTGGACCACAGTGGCACTGGAGCAAAGGTCAGGGGTCACCGTCAAGTTCATCTCCGCCACAAATAACCGTTTAATTGATTATTGTAGTCCTAAAATGACACTGGGATTAAAAAAATATATAAAATCATAAAGAAACAGTACAATTTACATCTTTCAAGATTCATGTGGTCTCTATTGTACTTCTTTTGTCTGATAAATCTTTGATTTAGCAAATCAGATACATCATGGAATATTTAGAAAAGACTGTGTGCTGTTCTGTCTTCTTCATGTGTCATAAAACAACAACATGAACACATAATCTGAACCAGTGGCACCAAAATTGCACAAAAATCATCTCATTTGTTCAAACATATTTATTCTTGTGTCCAGAAAAATTGTGTGTAAACAATTATTATCGTAAAAGATGCGTCACGAAACAAACCCTGAGGTTTCTGCCTCTTTCTTTGCCGTTAAGGTATTTTTTTGTTTCCCTGTTCTTCTGTGAGGCTTCGGACAGAGGACGTCGTACGCTGCACAGATTGTAAAGCCCTCGGAGGCAGATTTGTGATTTGTGATTAAAAAAAAAAGAAAAGACAATGTTCTGGTGATCATGACTCAGCAGGAAATCTGTCCCGTGGTTTCCAGAGATCTCAGTGTGTGTGTGAGTGTCGGACAGATGTCAACTTTTCACAACGGGAAACATAAACGCCGTCGTTCTCTGCGAGAGTTGTCTCAGTAAAAGTGATGGATTTGTTTTAATGGCTGAACGTTCTCATGAGCCAACTGTCTCCGGCAGTTTGTCTGAGACACTGAAGCTGCAAAAAACACAAAACACTCTCATTTAGTTTCTAACAGCCGAGAGATTCAGAAATACAAGTTCATCGAAATCCATTAACTGCTCTTTTATTTTTGCATAAATTACAAGACACCAGTGTTTTTCATACATATTCAGGTCTTACATGTACAAAGCATGTGGAGAAATAAAGTAAAAACAATATATATACAACATAATTCAGCACCATATTCCTTTTTATATATACATCACCTGCTCTTTTATATTTTGTATACATTTTCAAATCCATACATGCATAAAGATGTTTCATACATATCCAGTTCTTGCATTTATAGAGGATTTGGAGAAAAAAACTTAGTAAAAGGAAAAACGATCCCAGGCTTTCTCCAAATAAGTTGTTTTACATTTAAAGTGACATCTCAATCTTTGTTCATCATCCATATATTTACAAAATGTACTTTTATTTTTATCTAGATTAATTGAAATTAAGGTTTAGTCCATATTTGGTCATCCACCTGCCCTTTTTAAATCCACACAAACCAATATTCATACTTTTGATTATAAATAAAGCCTCACTAAACCGTTGCTTTAGACCAAGAACCAATATTTACTTTATCCCAGATACATATTTCTCATCAACCTACTTTCATCCAACACCAGCACTAGTATCAGAGAAAAAAGTTAAGAAGATATATAATAATAGATTATTTATTGAAGATAAGAAAAGGATAAGATAACAGTATAGATTTCAAAAAAGTCTGACAAAACAATCTTATCTCAAAGATAATTTTATCAGCCGATGATTTCCAAAGTCAAAAATGAACTGAAACGCTCACTAACTGCAAGAAATGAACAGAAACAAACACCTCTTATAACAACACTGTCAGTTACAACATAGAGTGCTTTAAATGTATATACATTTAATTCAATTTGATTTATATAACAAAAAACCCAAATCTGTTTCAAAGCATATGACATCCAACCTTTGAAACTCCAGCACAATTTAAAAGGAAACCTTTTAACCGGTTAAAAAAAAGATATAATTAAGAATGTAGTAATTAATGAAACCTTTGTGTAACGGACAACAACCAGACTGCCACCCTGTCTGGATGTAATACCGTCTTCTTTTAAATCAGGAATGATCTAAAATGTTTGCTCCTAAAGGACGACTGCATCAGTTTCATCTGAACTGTTCGTTATGAAAACGAGATGTTTCTTTGCTCTCGGCCTGTTTACAGTCACACATCAGATCTCCGTGTGTTTGTGGAGCTTCGACCAGCGACCTTCGTTACATCTTTAGTTTCTGCACCCGGGGAGTCGGCCTCTGCAAACAACCCGCTGCACAAATAAAAGCTGAGGTTGCCATGGAACCAGAGAGACGTCGAGGCTCCTCTCTCTTAGAAAGAAGTGATGAGTCATCACGCGGTGACTCATCACTTCTGGAAACCTGTAGTGTCCCCGACAGTCCACATGCGGAGGTCACCAGTAGAACCAGTGGAGCTGCTGTCTGAGCTGTGGTCTGTCCTCTCTCTGTGTGCAGGACATCTTCAACGCCTTCATAAAGCAGAACCCCGTCCTGGTGCACCAGCTGCCCTGCTTCTGGAACGTCCAGCTGTCCGATCACACTCGCTCCGAGCAGTGCTACACCGAGGTGTCCGACCTCAAGGTACGCTCACGTTTATAGAGATATATATATATATATATATATATATATATACACATTTATACATTTATCCACGTCAGTCAATCATCCAGAATTGAATTGTTCTCAGGGTTCATCAGTGTGGAGTCTTTGGCTGAATACTAACATCTTATTTTTCAGGATTTTTATGCATAATTCCATGTATTCAGTGGAGAAAAATCTTCTTTTTTCAGGGAATGTCACCCAGTTTGTAATATATAAATATATTGCAATACTTTCATCAGTTGGCCACATTATGAACGTGGCTGTTTTTAGTTTAATTCGGCCCAAATGACATGATTTGTTTGGCGTCACAGATACCATTTTTGGGGGATTTGATTTATTGATGTTAAAAGAATTCCTACAAAAATAACACAGAAAAATGTTTCTAAAATACATAAACCACCCGAGAAAGTGGATTTAGGGAAAATTTAAAATCCTCATCATGCCAATTTAAAAACGCGTAAAAAATCAACATATTGGTTATTTTCTCTGTAAAGCGTCTGATGATCAAAACCTCAAGAGTTTCCCCATGTTTTCTAAAAATGGATATCCCATCTGCATAATATCTAGTTTGAGGGTAAACCAGTTTCCCATATTGTCTTCTAAAGAAGGATCCTTTACATTAACACTTTAGGAACATTTGTCCTGATGTTTAGAATATCACTCAGAACTAAAACAATAATTATCCCCGTGTGGCCTTCAGATAATAATCAGAAAGTCTCTCTCAAACTGAGACACTGGAGTCGGTGCAGTAAACGCTGTGGTTGCAGGTGATCCACTGGAACTCTCCGAAGAAGCTCCGAGTGAAGAACAAACACGTGGAGTTCTTCAGGAACCTCTACCTGACCTTCCTGGAGTACGACGGGAACCTGCTGAGACGAGAGCTGTTCGGCTGCCCGAGTCAGGCCAGTCCAGAGAGCGTCCAGGTGAGAGACATAAATACAGTTTTACTGACGATCGTTATCCTCCAATATTCAGTCAAATGTGAGATAATTTATGCTTTTCTAGTAGCCGATCTCTGATTATGTTACATTGTAAGATCAGCTGCTATAATCAAACAACAAAGGGATCTGTATCTGACAATATGGATCATCATTGATCAATAATTAGACGTGATCAGGAATCCAAAAGTTATATTTGCTCCCTTTTTTCTTTTTTGCTGATCAGATCCGCGAGTTTAATGACCTGTTGCACCGTTATATCTCACTTTAATGTGGAGCCTGGCCGATGCTCAATTTCCACGACATTTTTTATTATTACATATAAACATTTTTAACATAATCACAGAAACACTTTCAGAAAGGATCCCAAATTAAAAAATGTCATTTTTGGCAGGATAATAACTAGTGATTATTAACTGAGCAGCAGAAGTGTTCAGATTTGCCTATTCTGGCTAACGATCCCTATTCATTTAGCTGGTATAATTGGTTGTGTTGTGCTTACAGTCCAGGGTGAAAAAATAAGCATAATTCAGTGTGAAGCAACAAAGTGGAAGGAAAGAACTGGAAATGATCATCTGAAGGATTTCTCTCTAAAAGAAAAAAGTCTCCTAAAAAGAAACCACTGAAATGTTTCGTTGTTTTGGACGTTTGAAAGACGTCTTCAGATCCTTGATCAGCGTTGTGTCGTCTCCTCAGCTGCAGGCGGCTCTGGAGGAGCTCGACGAGGACGACCAGTGTTACGACTTCCGTCGGGAGCGGCTCACCGTTCACAGAGTTCACCTCTACTTCCTGCAGTACGAGTACACGCCGGCCGAGGACGACACCGACATCACGCTGGTGGCCCAGCTCTCCATGGACAGGTACCCCACCAAAACCGTCCAATCCACCCTTCAGTAACTTCACAGCTTCACAGCTTCAGAAACAACAGACCGTGGAAACAGCAGTGGAGAACGACTAGGTCCATTGTAGCTTTCTATCATATCACATGAACTTCATCAGGAGTTTCCTGAGTACTTACATCCCCAATTCCATGACGACTGGGAAAACATCTGCTGATGAAGATCATGATATGATCCAAAGGTCTTACAACTACTAAATTGACCTCATAGTGAGATCATTTACTCAACTCAATTGCTGCTTTTCTTATTTCCTGCCTAATATCAGTAATTTTACTCTCCATCATCCCTGCTACTGCTAAAAGTCAAGTGATTGATTGTTTTGCTAATTGATTCTTTGACCATAATGTCAACAGTAAACTGAATATATTATTTCTCAATAATGAACATGTGACTGTATCTGCTCCTTCTTCAGGCTGCAGATGCTGGAGGCCATCTGTAAGCACTGGGAGGGCCCCATCAGCCTGGCGCTCTACATGTCCGACGCCGAGGCTCAGCAGTTCCTCCGCTACGCTCAGGCCTCCGAGGTCCTCAAGAACCGCAAGAACGTGGGCTACCACATCGTCTACAAGGAGGGCCAGTTCTACCCCGTCAACCTGGTGAGGAACGTGGCCCTGAAGAACGCCAACACGCCGTACGTGTTCCTGACGGACGTGGACTTCCTGCCGATGTACGGTCTCTACGATTACCTCAGGTACGACCAGGCCGTGGTAATAATGTAGAGAGAGTGGATGTTATGGTCTGTTTCCTTCAGTCACAAACCCAGAAACCTCAAACCAGCAGACATGTTAAGATTAAAAAAGTGATAACAGTAGTGATGCTCAGTTGAATGGACTCCGGTGAATATAATACAGTCATCTGCAAACAAGTTGATTCTAGCTAAGCCTGTTATTTTTCCTACTGATAAATAAAGTTTTTTGTTTTTGATATGAAATAAGCGATAAATACAGAAAAGTTCACTTTTAATCTTGCCTTTGTCTGCTGCCTGTCACCTCTGTCTCACCTGTGTCTCACCTGTGTCTCACCTGTGTCTCACCTCTGTCTCACCTGTGTCTCACCTCTGTCTCACCTGTGTCTCACCTCTGTCTCACCTGTGTCTCACCTGTGTCTCACCTCTGTCTCACCTGTGTCTCACCTCTGTCTCACCTCTGTCTCACCTGTGTCTCACCTGTGTCTCACCTGTCCTGCGTCCCCCCTACAGGAGGACTGTGGTGCAGCTGGACATGGCTCACACTAAGAAGGCTCTGGTGGTTCCAGCGTTCGAGACGCTTCGTTACCGTCTGTCCTTCCCTAAATCCAAAGCTGAGCTGCTCTCCATGCTGGACATGGGGACTCTCTACACCTTCAGGTACCTGGACACCAACAAACACACCACTCAATGCAACGAGCATCAGGGGAAACATTGTTCCAGCTAACAATATCATCAAATAATCTTTTCTCCTTGCCCCTCCAGGTATCATGTGTGGCCTAAAGGTCACGCTCCTACCGACTATGCCAAATGGCGGACAGCCACCACACCTTATAAGGTGGAGTGGGAGCCGGACTTCGAGCCGTACGTGGTGGTGAGGCGGGACTGTCCCGAGTACGACCAGCGCTTCGTGGGCTTCGGCTGGAACAAGGTGTCGCACGTCCTGGAGCTGGATGCACAGGTACGACTGGTGGACGGGACAGGCGCTTAATCAATGAGGGAGTTAAACAAACCTGTTGTTTAGTTGTGATCTCAGTCAGTGACACCATTGCTCTTATATATGTTGAAGCCAATGGATTTACAGAATCTCCACTGTGAGCTTTGTGGATGTCAGTTTCCTACACTACACCAGGTTTTGCTGTGATTTAATTGTAGTAAACTGCAAAAAATGCTGAAATAACATAATGCAGATTTGTAAAAAAGTCTGAATCTATGCTTTATCAGGTCTGTCAGAAAATGACAAGCAAACAACTGTTAAAATGCTTGTTTTCTGAATGGAGTTTGGATTGATAGGTAGGCTAGGCTATGCTAACATTGTAGTTTCTCCATCAAGACTCTAAATACCGTCATTTAGACATAAATACGGCAGCAATGTTTTTATTAATACCATAGACATTCTGTGCTTAATACACATACATTTATACATAGTGTGTCCGGTCTCCATACAGATGGCTTTTTTCACCATTTCTTATTCAGCCACATCAGGTGCATTGACGTTACTTGACGCTTGGTGTGAACACGGCATTATCTTATCTTTTAATGACTGAAATAGAAACTATGGTGTTAATTTAAAAGCTCTGAAGTCAGTTAACTCAGCGGCCATAGACCGTTCTGTTTTTATGAAATGTTTGACTTTGAAGTCATATTTAAAATCATATTGGCAACTTTAAACCAAAACGGACAATCCAGTATTTTGAATAAATCTCTTAACGACTAATATAATTGTCTTTGTTCTGATAAGGATTAAATGTGTTACTGCTAACCTCTTTAAAATGATATCTACATTGTTGTTGTTGGGTGGTTTATTATTTTCTCTCTGGGAGAAAACCAAACAGAAGTTTTATGATTGTTTTTATGACATACTTTACGATACATTCTTGTGACTTTTTTTTTATGACAAAGCAGAAAATAATCCTGAAAGTGAACGGTAATAATAAATTATGACTATGAGGGAATTCAAATAAAAAGAGCTTCTTCAGGTTTGTTTGGAGAAGCTGATGAGAAATGAACCTTTCAGATGTGTTGGAGTCAATAAATCTACGTGAGATGAGAAAAGTCGTATTCATTTCATGTTCTGTCGTCTCATCATTCTCTCGTTTTTCAGGAGTTCGACCTGATGGTCCTCCCCAACGCCTTCATGATCCACATGCCCCACGCCCCCAGTTTCGACATCTCCAAGTTCCGCTCCAGCTCCAGTTACCGCAACTGCCTGAACACCCTGAAGGACGAGTTCCACCAGGACCTGTCCAGGAAGTACGGCTCGGCGGCCCTCAAGTACCTCACGGCCCAGAGGACCATCTGAGGACCAGAGGCTGCTGAGAGCTGGAGAGTCCGTCAGGCCTTACGAGAGCTTCGGACACGAACTGACACGGCACGGCGCCGCGGCACACGGCGCCAACAATGACGGTAAAGCTTTACACGCCCTTTTGGAACATTCTCTGGGGCTCCTGTGCATTAATTCTCCAGTCGACTCCACCTCGAGGTGACCGAGAGGACGAGACGGAAAGAGCGGCGGTGGATTTCCTGAACGCAGGATTGGACTAATGTGGACGCTGACGGGACTAGCTTTAAGGCCGGGAAACAACAACCATATTCTTACAAACTTGTTCTGACAATCAGGGCTTTTTCTTCCAGAAGACGTGCGATGAAACGGTCCGTCCACGTGGACGTGAGGACCCAGATCTAAAGAAGTGAAGACTACATTTGAACGTTGTGTGTGTGAGGCCAGTCGAACTGGAGAAAGATTTCAGCCTTATCATCACGTTTCATGGTATTTACTGAGATATTTAATATTTTATTTCTTCTTTTTTTCTGTGTAAATCAGAACCAATGAATAAGGAACGTTGGCATTTACAATGTTTTGATTACGACTTTACACGAGAATCAGTTTATTTTTTTTGCTTTCTATATTTTCTGACCTCTTTGAAAGAAAAAAAATCCATTTCGACCTGGGCGAATAATTTCTGATTTCCTGTGAGCTTCAGGGATGTGCTCTCTCTCTGTCTCTGTGTGTGTGTGTGTGTGTGTGTGTGTGTGTGTGTGTGTGTGTGTGTGTGTGTGTGTGTGTGTGTGTGTGTGTGTGTGTGTGTGTGTGTGTGTGTGTGTGTGTGTGTGTGTGTGTGTGTGTGTGTGTGTGTGTGTGTGCTCGTCCTCATCACGCTTTCTGGCTTTGGTCTTGATCACGTCTTTGCTTGCATGTAAAGAGTTGCACTACACAGAAAATGGTCATTTTTCAGGTTTATGTTTTTTCGTCTTTCATCCCTCTGAGAGAAGCAAATATCTATTAATGATAACGGATATATTGATCACTGATTGGGACCAACTCTGACACCTGACGAGTTATTAATGAAGTTATTCGATCTCAAATTAAACGGCTACGCTCAGATGAAGAGCAGGAGCTTTTCTACGTCTTGTGTTTGTTCCATTCCGTCTGTAAAGAGTCTGAATCACTGGATAAATGTGCCGACTACTGAACCAACCAACCCTGGTTTTTATGTTAAAAAGTCCAACTGAAATGACAAATGCATACCTTTCTGCAGTCACATTCAATTTGTAATTGAAATTTACATTAACAGAAATGTTCTTTCAGCCTCCGAAAAAGTATTTATTTTTATTTTTAGGGTCTAATTGGACCGTTTGGACCATGTGCGACTGTTCTGACAGAATGTTTCATCGAATTCATGCCGTGAAGACTATATTTGACGAGACAAGGAACGTTATGCATTGAAGAAAACTAACTATTTTATATCAAAACTAACAAATCTTAGCACATTTTAAAGATGTCAACAGTTAAGACAATAATTAACTTGACAAAACAATAACAATCGGTCGTTTGTCGCCGAGATACAAAATAAAAAGGAGACGTTATTTTAACTGCAGTTAACAATCTATTACTGTTTTATGCAAATGTGTTTGGATTTTTAGCCCGTTTTAATGATGTTAACAGTTAACAAGCTAATTATCTTGACAAAACAATCGCTAAAGATCCAAAAAGGAGACATTAGCCTGGAAGCTAACTTTAGCTGCAGTTAACAGTCTATGACAAATACAGTTCTGTATACAAACTAGTAAATACACAGACAAGCAGGCATCGTGATTGAACCTCACATGTAAATACAAATTTGGATACAGATTTTTTTTTTGTAATTTAAAAAGCAGATCTGTATGTCGCTGCAAGAAGAAAAAAGTTTCAGTTGGACTTTAATTTCATTGTTAATATATATATTTTATGTATTGTTTTGTGGCGGATGGCGACATTTGCTTCGTCGATGATTTTGGTGACTCTAAAAGAGAAAAGTTTTAGGAACCAAAGTCATTGACCAGATTAATTATAATCAGTCTCCCCAGAGGACGATCACAATGTGTTTGTTGTCCTGTTGGTTGGGGGTTTGATATCGTAGCCTCTCTGGACTTAAGTTTGTTTTCCATAATTTGTCTCGTCCAAACTCTTCTCACTTCCATTTGTGTCAAAAATATTTTTTGTCGTTTTATTTTCTCCACCTCCACATTTGGACAAAAGGCAAAAGAGCTGATTGAGATCTAGTAGAATGTCCACACAGAACGGGTCGGACTCAGGAGTGAGGGTGTTTGTGACGGGGGCTCAGACTTTCTTTTGTTGAGGCGTGAGTGTGACCTGAAGAGCCCTGCCCCCCCCTCCATTGACTTGTTGTTGATTGTGGTAAATGCTAGTGCCTTTGCTGTATTGTGAAACTGGATATTGATTGTACTGTTGTACCGACAGGGCCTGCGGATCGTCAGGCACTCTATTTATTATTGTTGACTCAAATCAATCATATTTTTCTATGTAAGTGCTTTAAATAAATTTGCCCTTTTTCTAACACTTTGGCATATTTTTATTTCCCCACACACCAAATAAATCTGCAACATCCTCAGCTTAACACCAAACTTTATTACTGAAACCTTGAGGATGTTTTTTTTTTTTTAATTCATACCCCTGCAGGGCAAATAAATAAAATCTTTGGAAAGCAAGAAATTTTTAATATTTACCAAGGTCTTTGATTTCAAGCCAGTGTGAACCTTCCATGTGTGTAATTGGTCCAAAACTAGATTCATTTAGATTAATACAGACGTCCCCTAACAGTTCTGGTTCTGTTTAAATGTTAATCACAATAAATTAATTGGATGAATACATTTCCCTGCGGTGTGTTTAATAAAAGAAAATTCATCAGAATCGGTCACAAACTGATTATTTTTTAACAAAAGCAAATGTTTCCTTTTGTTTGTTTTGTCAGATTAAAACAAATGTATTCACCAGAGTTTTATACATCTGGCTTCTCTGTACTTCACACGTCTAACTCCCAGTGGGATTAACAACATATTCCAAAATGTCATATTAATGAGACTCATAAGACAAAGAGTGTTTTGATGGCGTGCCGGTGATGTATATTTGCTGTAGGTGTTTCCATCACAGCCCTGCAGCCGTCCTGTCCTTCAACAATGGCACCAATTACATAAATGTGATATCAGCTCTCCTCGAGCTGCCACTTCACCGCAGAAATACGTCCACTTCTCTCCTCCAGGTTCTTAGCAGCTACTTATGAATTATTAGTCAGCCTCTCTGCATGTAGGCCAACCGACCGACGCCATCTGTACAGAGTGGCACTGTGCACACTGCACTTACAGGATGTACAGTGATTCAGGCCAGATATTGTTTTCAGAATATGTTAGAAATAACATCATTTTACATAGTTTTCCTGTACATTTTATATTCATACTTTAATGCAGATCATTGTTTAAGGTTTTGAACAGGATGAATATCTGGACATGAATGAATAGAGACAGAAGAGCACTACATTTTTTAACCTAAACATTTCCATATTCACTGCTTCTTAATCCCAACATCTCATCCCTAAATTAAATCTTCTATACTTTAAATGATGTTTCCAACGTCAAGAATGAAGTCTGAAGCTCAACTTTTAAGACGACATGGCAGACGAATCTTTAAAGGGTTAAGAACTAAAACGACTTTATGACAACTTTGCTCATCTGCTGATGGAAAATCAAGCTCCAGAACGGATACTGAATGAACGTTTAAAGGAAATGGTCGGATTTCTGTCTAAAAATCAGGTGAGTCCTGAATACATAATGAATACAGCCACACACACTGTTTTGACATTTCCAGCGGCCTGGATATTTAATTATCTTTTGTAATTTTGTTTATTGCAAAAGATAATTTCAGAGATCTAGCTAGTTGTGGCGTCCTGCATAAAGGGGACCACAGGAAAGAGGACAGGATCCCAGTTGGGCGAGAAGAGGCGGACACTGTTCAAATCAATGATGCTCGTTCTCAAACACAGTCAGTGTTGATGGACAATAATGTGAAAATGTCTGCCTTATTGACCGGAGAATCGTTCTGTTGCTTGTATTTACCTTCCTCCTGATGAAAGTTCAAAAAAAGCCCCGGAATACACCACTGTTTTTGTTTTGTTGTTTGTCATGCTTTTACTTGTGTAGTGAATGTGCTACAACTGCTTTTACCTTGTGTTGCTGCTTGAATCCTGGAAGTATGTCATGAAAAATATCATAAAAAGTCAAGGTATAGTATGTCATAAAACTGTCCTGAAAAGTCATAGTATAGAATATCATTAAAAGTCATATGATAGTATGTCATCAAAATTCAGTTAAAAAAGTAATATTATAGTATGTCATCAAAATTCCATTAATTAAGTAATATTATAGTATGTCATCAAAATGTCACATTATTGAATGCGAACAAAACTCCATAAAAAGTAATATCATTTGTCATCAAAATGTTGTTTAAAGTCATATTATAGTATGTCATCAAACTATCATTAAAAAAGTCAAATTATAGTATGTCATCAAAATTCTATTAAATAAAGTCATAATATAGTATGTCATCAAATTATCATTAAATAGTCATAAAATAGTATGTCATCAAAATTCCATTAAAAAAAGTCATATTATAGTATGTCATCAAAATTCCATTAAAAAAAGTCATAGTATAGTATGTCATCAAAATGTCACATTATTGAATGCAAACAAAACTCGATAAAAAAGTAATATTATAATTTGTCATCAAAATGTTGTTTAAAAGTCATATTATAGTATGTCATCAAAATTCCATTAAAAAAATGTCATAGGATACTATGTGATAAAATTGACAAAAAAATCACAGTACATTATGTCATAAAACGTAAATATACAGTATGCAGTATAAACGTCCGTTATAGTTTGTCATGACATTTGTTTTAAAAAAGTCTGACTACAAACACACTGCATGTCATAAAAAGGTAATTAAAGGTCATTGAATAGTTTGCCCTAAAACAAAATCCTAATTAAAATCTTATTGTATAGCATGTTGTTAAAAATATCATCATATTTTTTTACATAGTTCAGTGTTTTCTCGTGGCTGCGATCTCATTTAACTCTTAGTTTTATAAACAAGTCATGTTTCAACGCCTGAGAGCTGCTGTTGCCATGGGAATGAAATGTGTGGTTGTTATGTGTGTTAGGGGTTAGGAACTATAGAAAGGTAAGGTTCAGGCTATTTAAGAAAATCTATAATATATAATAGAAATGTCATGAAAGACACAATATAGTAAGTCATAAATGACTTTTTCATGGTGCACTATACTGTGATAACATAATTAACACCTCCACACACACAGAACACAGAGAACAGATGAAGCAGTTTCCTGTCAGACGTTTCCTGCTCTGACATTTATTACCACAGCCGGGAAATTGAATTGTCTTTTTTGCAATCGTGTTGTTTGAATAATGGCCGTGTTCTCCGGTTTTCTTTCACAAAAAAATTAACTGTACAGTCAGGCATTTTTCTCATCTCCAATAATCTGCAAAAACAACTGATGTAGTGTGATAATCATCAGCTGCAGAGAGAGAGACCTCACAGCGATGCTCAGTCAGCAGCGATGCTCTGGTGATGAAGACGATGGAGGAAGAAGTTCACGCTGTTTTCTAACAGACTTGAAGAGCAACAGCGCTCATGACGAGTCCATCTACTGTACTGTGTCTTTATCATGAGTCATGAAAAAGTAAAAGTATAGTTTTTCATAAACGTATGGTATTTTATGAAAATTATAGTTCAGAATGTCTTCAAAATGGCATCAAAAAAGTCATGAAAAAAAATCATAGTATTGTCATTAAATGTCATCTAAACGCCAAAGATGAGTATGTCATGAAAATGTCATATTATAGTATGTCATCAAAATATCATTAAAAAAGTCAGATTATAGAATGTCATGAAAAATGTCATATTGTCATTCAGACTTGAAGAGTAACAGCGTTCATGAGGAGGAACAGATTCTTATTCATATATACTGTAATGTGTCTTTATCTTTAGGTGGATTATTGTGATGCATGTTTAGTCTCTGTTTCCATGGAGAACACATTTACAAACACACACTGCTGCAGAAACATCAGCAGCTCAGCTCAGGGCTAACCCTCAGGCTACAGTACAATATGCAGAACTCATCAATTCATCAAAAAATGTCTAAATTTGAAACACTTACTGTCTGACTGTAGACTTGACAGGTGCCTCTGAAAAGTTAGAAGAAGCTTTTCGTTACTCTGAACTGCAACACATTTACAGAACATTTAAGGCTTTGATTACGATTGGTCTCATCATAACAAGGTTAATTATTCCTTTTATAATCTATTTTTAAAATAATATTAATTAACATATTTATTTTTAGTTTAAAGCGTATGATTTCAATTCTGATTCATATTTATTCTCATTATTATCTACCCAAGATCTTCCATGTTGGTTTACATCTTCTACTTCATTTTCATGTCTTCCTCATTTCAAGTGTTGATTGTAAAAATAAGTGTTAATTCTTAAAGATCCTTCCAACAAAAGGAATGTTTTTATGATGAGGATTAGAACATTTTGTTTTTGGAATGATCATACGGAGGAAATGATGCAGTGATTTAGGGGGCGGAGCTTAAAAACTGTTGGTGGTATCGGGAGAAAAAGAAGCATATCTTGATTTAAGGACAAACAGCAGTTCGACCTTTCACACTAGGAGGCATGATTGCAAACAGGCAAAGCCAACTTTGAGGAAGGAAGAAAGACTTTCTCAAACCGTGTGTTTTAAAATAACTACAGGACAAAGACAGAAACACAACACGACTCCCTCTGTGGTTAGGAGAAAAGGAAATGCACTGTAGGTGAAGATCATTTCACTCTCCTGTACAGACGACCTCCGCCTGATAGCTCTGATAGCTGATCCTCTCCTCTGCTTCATAATGCCTGTTTTAGTGACTGAACCATACCATAACAGTAGATTTTACACCATTTTAAGAATGCTAAAACGTTACAATAGTGCTAACAGAGGTCATTCTTGAACAAGCTACTGATGATTTAAAGGGAGGAGCTGAAAACGTGTTTTGTGTTCACAAGATCATCAACATGAAATGGTTTCAGGTTCAAGGAGCTGGAAAAGAATCAGTAAAAGTAATGACTCAGATTACAGATTACGTTCCCTGTACAAATTAGGATTTGCAGTTTCCATGTTCAAGGCAGTCTGCTCATTACACTTTTGTGTCTTTGCAAAAAACGATTTCTTCTTCTGGTGTTTCAGAAGTCATGTTGTGTTCTAACACGACTGCCACCGTTTATTTTTCAAGTTCAGACAAATCCGATTGTTTGCAACATGCAGGCGTGTTCATGGAGAGAAGTTAGAGCTGTTTAAACAGTTTACATGACAGGACCTTCCACGAGAGCTGGCAGACTGAAGGATTGATGCTGGTGCTCTGTTCTGGTCCCCTTTAAAGTGAAACCCTCAGAGTCCCAGTGTCTCTGAAGTGTCTCAGGAGCATTTTTATTATCTGTCACTAGTTCGTCTCATGGACTTTCTTGGAAAATAAACATTTTAGCACTGCTTCTTTTTCTTCTTCTCCTCAGACACTCATAAGCTCTGTTCCCTCTGGACATAAAAAACCTACTAACGTCTGTCTTTTTTGTTACAATCAGCATTTATTCCTGGAACAAATTACTCTGCTGTAGTTACAACTGTTTATCAGCTCCAACTCTGATTGGCAGAGATGGAAACATGACACCTTGAAGAGAATATATAATAAATAAAATCAACATTGATTTGGACAGTTATTATACATCATTAATGTACAAAATGCATATTTAATATGCTCTCCTCAAAGCCACCGGACTCCAGTCAGACAACGGTCTTTCACCTCAAAACACACTCCATTCAAACTGGACAGAAACAAGTTAAAGTCAAACTTAAACTAGTCTTTGTTAAGTCTTTTTACTGTTCCAACAATCACCAACTCTGGTTTGGTCAAATTAAACCCTTAAGTAACAGAGTTAGATGTGAAAACAACAGCCAATATATGATCTCCTCCAAGACGCCGGACTCCATTGACAGAAACAGTGATGTTTTTGTTAAACTCTCTACTGTTCCAAAAATCAACAAGTCTGGTTTGACAGTTCAACAGAGAGACGTTAAAACATCCTAACTTTGGTGTTTTCAGGTTTTAGAGAAGTTGTTCAAACCTCACACATCTCCTTCTGTCGACAAGTCGTGAACTCATTAACTATACAAAGATTCTCCTCCAGTTTCGCAGCAAGCTTTCTGGTTTCACTTCGTTCAATAATCAATCGATAAAAACAACAGCTATTTTCTTTCCTTTAGTCTTCTTGAAAACTATATTTTCCCCTAATAGAAGGATCAATACTGTCTTCGTAGCCCTGTGTGCTCAAACAGTGGGAGGCTGACATGCATCAGTGAAGGATCGTTAACTCCTCACAGCTATATTTGATGTTCTGCTGATAATGATTGTTTCCACCAGAGCTCAGTCTTTCTCCTCAGACGTGGGCGTGAACGGGTCAGCTGATCGCAGCGTTGAGCTCTTTTGTTTCCAGGACTCTGTGAGGACTTGATCCGGGTCTCCTCCTGGTCCAGAGCCGCTGACAGGTGAAGCTGTGGCCTTTGCTCGGTGTGGAGCCTTTGGAAGGCGATGGAGCCATCGGGGGCCAAGCAGAGGCCAATTATTAGTGTCAGCGCCGAGGCCGGGTCGATGTGGCTCCGACATAAAAACCAACTCCCAGCAGCCACCCAGAGGACTCATCCTCCTCCTCCTCATCCTCCTCCTCATCCTCAGATCAATGGCAATAACAGCTCCTTCCCCTTCTTTCTCCTCCGTTAGCTCAATAAAGAGGAGGCTAACACTCTGTCTCTCTCAGCAGTGATTAGGCTCACAGACGGAGAGCAGCCATGTATCTATCATATTTACTCTGGGTGCTTATTGTCCTGTCGGTGTTTCATCGACTGCTGGCTCTCCGGAGGCTTTGGTTTGTCCATTGATAACAATAATCCAGACCTGGAAATGATGAAGTCAAAGAGAATAGAAGAGACTGCTGAGGACAATATAACTGGAACTGTGAAGGGCCAGATTGAAAGTAATGGGTTTATTATAGTGTTTACATGGAATGAAGCATTTAAAAAAGATCTAATCATTGTCACTGAAATATTAAACATGATGTTAAATGAATGAGGTTCATTTTAAGCGTGGATATGTCCCTGTTTAAATGATTCCTCTTACATTCCCATGAAACAAAACATGTGAATAATCCGTGGAAGTCTGCTAGAAGGGAGGTCAGCGTGATTTATGGTTAAAAACACCAGACTTTCACCAGCAGACTGCTGTTGGTGTCCCGCCTGAAGCATGTCGTTTTGTTGCCTAAAAGGTTCCAAGTAGTTTTGTAGCGTTTATTGATTTGTTTAGTTTTAATTTACAGCATTAACCACATCTAAAGCTGTTAAAAACTGCATCCATTATTTTGTCTAAACGTAGTTGTGAGTTTAGCTCAGTTGTATGGGAACGTTACGTTTTAGGAGAAAGGGTGTTGTGAAGGAATTTTCCTCATTGTATGTTAAACCTCCCTCATGTAGGTAAAAGGTAACTTAAGACAGATCTTCACAGGTCAGGTCTACTGTCTGTCTCTCTTCAGCTGGCTCTGGCAGCTGGTAGGCCAAGGTCAGCTAGAAACCTTCGGTATTCGCTTTAGACTCAACGGAGAGAGACTGTACAGAGGCTATGTTGTTGCTAGCACAGCAACGGTAGATGTATTTCCTTGTTTAGATCTTATATCCAATAGAATCCTCACACATGCCAGGCTGATGTAGAACTAAGAGATTTCCATCACAGGTGTGATTCCGCCATAGCTGCCATACAGCTGCGGACGCCACGTTAGTTCATATCTGATAGTTGCACATTAAAAAAACAAACTAACTGATGGAGGCAGCGGTAGAGCAGCAATATCCTGTGTTATTAAAGGTCAAATGTTTTTATGAATGGAGTCTTGTGGCTTTGAAGACAGCATAGATTCAACGTCTTCAGTTCCCGTAAAAAAGGTGCGCCTGACAGAGGTAAAGAGGCGAAAATATTGTATATGTATCATAACCCTCTCTTCAAAGCCACTGGACTCCATTGACAAAAACTGTCATTTTACCTCATAGAATACGGGAGTATAAATACAACCCCACAACAAAACAATCCAAACTAACCCTTTCAGTTATTTCCAAATGTAACACAGCTTATGTTGAATCAGCTAATGCTAACATTGCTATAATTCATAACTTTATTCATTAGCTTACTTTGGTAACCTACGTCACTACTTAATTAGTTTCCAATTGAAAAAACCTGGAAAAGAAAATCAGATGGAGTTGACCTTTAACACTAAGTGTTACCACTCGTGATTTACTTTTTACATTATCACTGACAGTGTGACACATTGCATTGTGGGATGCCTAGAACAAAAGCCCTACATGGAGCCACACCAGTGTTCTATACATTACCTATACAAGAGGGGAGAAGCTGCTCTGCAATCAAAGGGTCAGGATGGATCTTTGGGTAGTAAAATAAATATATTCACCTTTAATGAGAGGAAGAGGTTGTTTTTCTCAGCTGGCCTATTAAAGATAATTTGATCAGTGTGTGTTATTTGTCAAATGGTGATATTTGACATCAACAGTTTAATGAATTGCTTTGCCTAATGACATAAACAGACAGCAGGGTTGTGCTGTTGGGATGATTTGGGTATTACTTTAATTGAGTGCATGTCATTTAGAAATACAGCGCTAATTAGTTTACTGCCAGGAGGGTCAATACATCTGTACGGCTCTGATTCTGACTGCTCGCTTCAAGAAAGTCATTAGGTGGCGTGTGTCATCACTTCACTCGCCAAATTAAAGATGTTCAGATATTACAGCTTCTCTGAACTACTCGGATGACCAAACAACAACAACAGGAGTTTCGATTTTAACATCACCTTTGAGTGAAATGACCAAAACCTTGAGTAAACCATTTTAGCAGCATCAAATTCATATATTCATTTATTTTTTTAGTTACATTCATTGGATTTCCACAAACAAGCAATGGGTTTTTGAAGACAGCTTGATACCAAATATGGTGCCATTTCAAGCAAACACAGTACACACACCTGATTTAACAAAGAAAACCTCATCATTTAACAATTCATTATTGTCCTATCAACAGTACCACAGATCTCTTTGTTATGAAGGTAGTTTATGGGGGAATTGGTTACAGGAGACTCTTTTGTTGGGGTACCCTGGTTACTTTTAGTTTCAGCTGACTTTTTGAAGTTACGGCCCATTAGGTTCTTTACCCCAAACCTCACAACTAAAACATAAATCATCTTTATGTCTCACCACAAATGAATGCATTAGCTTACAGGCAGAAAGAAGAAAAGTGTTAGCATGAATCTATGAATTATCCAAAGCTGGGATTGTTCCCCAATAGATGTGTAAGTCGTTTAGATAAGTTATTGTTTCCTTAGTTTTAGGAGACTGCTAGCATTATAATATTTACAATTATTTGTCAATTTGTTTATGATGGTACAAAACACATCAATTCAGGTTTCAGTTTCAATCTGAAAGACAGATGTGTGGTTTCCACTCAAAGAAAAACTCATGCTTGAGAACAATAAGAGCAAAATGATATCATCCTGATGAAGACCGTGTGATACGATTGAAAGCTCAGGGAAAAAAATGCTAGTGATTGTCTTTTCAAACTAGAGTTTCTAAGGTGAAGAATTAACATTGATGCAAAACTTCCTGAACGGAAACGAAGTCCTATAAGTTAATTTAATCAGATTCATCTCCATGTCAACAGACAAAACTCCATCCACTGATGAAAACTGTGTAACACGAGTGAAAGCTCCAGGAAAAGCTCATATTTATACCTTCAATTGGGATTGTTTTGTTAAACCATAATACAACTGTATCATCTGCATATTATATGAATGAAGTGTCCACACTTATTGTTTGTATGTTGTTTGTGCCTGTCTTCAACAGTATGTATGGCAACTAAATGCCCAGTATGTATGTATGTATGTATATATATATATATATATATATATATATATATATATATATATATCACCACAACAACATGAAAAACAACATGCTTCACATCCGTTCATTTATACTTTTAAATGAACATAAACTGCACATTTATTTTCCACCTCATTATCATCTCATATCTTCCTCTGATTGGAGGCAGGTCAACGGACCCGTCCGCCGCCGTCCTCTGGTTTCAAACGTCACATGAACCAATCAGGAGGCTGCAGCAGAGAGGAGCGTTTAATGAGGGCGACGGGGTGAACACACATTTACACGATGGATTCATTAGAGAGACATATTGCAACATTTGGTAAATGAAGACCAACCAGTGCAGTGCTGACTCTCTGCTAAGTGTGTGTGTGTGTGTGTGTGTGTGTGTGTGTGTGTGTGTGTGTGTGTGTGTGTGTGTGTGTGTGTGTGTGTGTGTGTGTGTGTGTGTGTGTGGCCCACGTGGCACCAGGTCTCCAATTACAGAGCAAACTTCTCATCTGGAACAGAGGCCAAAACACCTGCTCTCAACATCTGCTGAGCTCCCTGCAGGAAGCTTGTGTGTGTGTGTGTGTGTGTGTGTGTGTGTGTGTGTGTGTGTGTGTGTGTGTGTGTGTGTGTGTGAATCAAGGGAACTTTATATATATATATATATATATTTTTGGGTATCAAAAATAAATGGTTAAATAATATGAGTAGCTGAAATAAGCTAAACTGGCTGGAGGAAAACACTTTAAGTGTCTGACTTGTACTGGAACGCAGTTAAGATCATAATTCTGATTATGGTGGTAAATATATTGCAGATAAACGTCAGGATTATCTGACCTCTGATGCATTAGTGAAAGGGCTCTCACAATATCAGAGACAATCCTGATAACAATAGTATCGTGATATCTATAGAAATTGTGAAAGAATATTATATATATATATATATATATATATATATATATATATATATATTTAAGGATTATTTATAGAATCACCATGATCTCAATATTTATTTTTAAACTACACAGCTATCGTCAATATCAGTTCATCAAAACACCACGTAATCTGAAATTGAATTGAATGTTTCTTTTGTGTTACAGCATCACATTAGTTATCAAAAAGGAGAAATCTTTATTCTTATTTTTTATATATCCAGTCTGTGGATCATAAAAGCTTTGCCTCTCTGTCCCTCTTTGCATTCAGCCAATCAAATCACTTCATTTAAAACCAATTTGCATAAAGCAGAAGGTAGCTGTTGTTTATTTGTGCCCAGCCACAGCCCGTCTACTATAAACTAAATTTACATAATACCAATTTGCAACAGCAAATAGGTTCAGAGGGAAACATAATGGCACCTAAATTAATTTCCACATAATGAAATGTTGTTAATTAACATATCTGCAAAGCAGCAAAACGTTCACTATTTACTGCATGTGTTTAATTACAATACCCTCCTGCAGCCATAAGCATAATGAACACTTCATGTTTGTGTTTGGTCAACGCCGACTGGAACACCAGACATTTGGACTTTTTCAATATTTAACTAAAGAACACATTGGTTCCAAACGTGACTCATTCATTCAACATATATTTATAATATATAATAATAAAACCAGAGTTTCTATTACACAGGGTTGTCAGCCATTCAAAAGACACAAAACAGATGACTCTGCAGAGGTGAAACATTTGTCTCGTCTCCCGCCTGTACAAAAACTAAAATCAACCAGAAAACTAAAGTCTTATATAATGACCCAACCAGAGGAAGTCGGCATACCTCATCTGTCACATCTGTCCCAAAGACAACATGGCGTCTCCACTGTTTTTCCATTCATCAATTCAAACGTTAACTTCCACTGATTGATGACTCGATGTTTTTTCAGTTGGACATCTCTCTTGATGAACTACTGCGTACTTTAACATTTTCACTGGTCAAACACATGTTTATCCTACCTTTAACTGCAGGCAGATGTCTCTCAAACAGCTGACTCTGGATCAGCTTTGTGTCCAACACCTGTCCTACTCCTTCTTCGTCTTCGTCTTCTTCTTCTCCTTGATTTCCACCAGGTGTGATGCCACATTGCTGAATCTCAAGTTTTATTTGCATTTAAAGAAGTTCCAAAGATCTTTTGTCATGACTGTTTGCGTTCCGCTATCGTCTTCTTTCCCCCATTGTTGTCCCTTACATTTAACATTTACTTGAGAGTCCACAGTGTCCAGGTCTAGCAATGTCCTAGATTTCACACTCTTTCTGCCATCTAGCAGTTATACTGTTATTAATGATAGATTCAACATTCAAATGTTTCCTCAGTGGAGTCTTTGCTGCCTCATTTCACTGCACAGCACTCACCTGTTGCTGCTTCCTGTTGATTAACAGGAGCTCTGCAGGAGGAGGCGGAGCTTAACACTGTCATATTTGTTTTGCTTTTGCTTTATTCAACCAATGCTTCTACTTCACCTGCAGATTCAGAAGTTACAAATAAGTCAATAAATAATACACATAAATCAATTAAATTGAAAGAAAATAATTATCAAACAAAGAAACCAAAATATCAGTATTTAAGCAGGATGTCGTTTTTAGTTAGTCCTGGAAAAATGTGTTGCACATTCAAAGTGCAATTTAAAAAAACGACAAAAGAATAACTTTAGAGAGTCTCACATCTATAAATAATACAATAACAATTACACAAATGCATCTCTTGGCACTGTTTCCTGTCTGGAACCAGGCAGGGTTACGTGGCATGAGGCCAAAAAGACGCCAAAACAAGTGCATCACTAACGCTGTCACACATTCAGAGTGTGATCAAACGGTTTGCCAAAGTACCTCCTGTGTGTTTGAATAAAGGGCCTCAAGCACGACTCGGTCCAGAGGCGTCCTGAAGCGTCTCTGAGGCCTCGGCGGTAACTCCACGGCGACGGAGCGACTGCACGCCTGTCAGCGATGCTCCGAGACTCTTATCTGGACTCGCCGTTTCCAGGCCAACCGCGTGGGAGCCGTCCGGCACACGAACTGTGCTGTTTGAAATTGATTAACTCATTTATATTCATGCCTGCTGCTTATTTGAGGCAAGACAATGAAGAAGTCCCTGCAGCAGAACGAGGACAGCAGACGCATAAATCACCGACAACGGCTTCTTTTAATAATCAAAGCATTTATTTATCTTTTGGTTGGAGGATCGGGGGCAGGGCATGTTAGGTGGAGCTGAAGATGGAGAGATTAGAGCGGGTTAAAGTGATTGTTTGGATAATTAAAACTACAGATGCTCTTCTTAAAGACTAACTAAACCCACAGACAGCTGAAAACCAACATATAAGTCTGGTGTTGTTGATGGATTAACACACAAATCTTGACCTTATGACCCTAAGTATTTGAATACTACATATTGTGTTATGAATATGAAAAGCGACTGCCCTCTATTGGTTAAAACCTGGCTATTGCGATCCAGAACAACAAGTTGGAAACTTAAAGTATTATGCTAAAGCCAGGTTAGCTTATTTCAGTAATATCAGTTGATAACAACTCATTAAACCAGTATTTTGCACATAAAAACCAGGCGGCAACCTCCGGTTCTGCCAAATGAATCCAAAGCTTCATGTGTTAAAGCTGCATTCTCTCTCCTGTCCACCAGGGGGCGACTCCTCTGGTTGTATAGAAGTCTATGAGAAAATGACTCTACTTCTCTCTTGATTTATTCCCTCAGTAAACATTGTAAACATGAGTTTATGGTCTCAATCTCTAGTTTCAAGTCTTCTTCAATACAGCATGATGTTCATTTAGTAAATGATGCTCCATTTAGAGTCAAACAGACCATAAAGCAGGGGATGCTTTAGGGCGGGGCTACACACTGATTGACAGGTCGACACCAGAGACGTATACGGCGTCTCTACGTCACTCCTCCTCAGTCCATATATGGTCACTTCCTGTTCACTGGTAAACAACATGGCTACGGCCGTTATCCTAGATGGTGACGTCACTATGACTACGTCCACTTCTTATTTACAGTCTTTTGTCCAGTTTCTCTTTGAATGCTGCGTTATTTGACACGATGTGATGAAGTGGCGTCTGGACTCGTCCCCGTCCTGCGGTCTGAGTGGGCGTTCTGACATCACGCTGACTCTCCTCATTACACTAATTGAGCAGCGGAGCATCAGACCGGAGGCGCTGCGGATCAGAGACGTGTGAGTGAGCAGCGTGGAGCGTCCACCTCCACCCACCAGTCAACAGCTGCTGTCCTCTGCGTCTCCTCAGCACGCTGGAGACCAAAACCTTTCTCGGTAGATAAAACTGATGTGTCCGTCCGTTTCCTTTGCTCGCCATTTAAAATTGATTTACCCACAATGCAGTGGGTGTTTTGTCGCTATCACAGTGTTCTGTGGGCGTTTTAGGAGAGCCGCAAGGGGAATATGAGAAAACAAGATCACAACTTTCAGACATTTATATGACTAGTGTATTAACATGGACAACGTACATTCAACCCATGTGACAGCCAGCGTCACTCACAGTAATGTGCTGCCTCCACGGGATTTGCAAAAGCTACTTTCTGCAGAACACCTCAGATACACAACGGATAAAGATAGTTGTTAAAATAAGCTTTATGAGATAGCATGGAAGCCTTCTGCTCTGTGAGACGGATGCATCAGGGCTGTTGTGTGGATTGCCCTTTAGATGTGATGAACCAAGACATTTAAAAAACTTTTCACCGAACTTTTCCCACTTTTAACCTCAAAGTCTTTTGACCTGAACATCAGCAAGTCAATGCCTTCTGTTCTGGAAAGGTCACCAATCCATCAGACTGAGACAGCAGAGACATTCACACTCAGTCCTCCTCACAGACGGGACGCTCAGTCTTTGGACTGAAGCAGGAAACAGATGTCAGACATGTGGAGGCTCTTCTCCACTACAGGAGCTTAATGAGCGGTAGCGCTGGTCATCCCACAACATGGACCTGTAATGTCTCGGTTTACGTGCTACTTTGTTCTTACATTGTGCTTTACAAAGCAGAACATTTTGAATCTCCATCATAGAAAAGGAGACGAGCACAGTTCAGTTGAGGGACAGAAAACAGTGGAAGGTTTCTTTTACATATCTTTTAAACATCAGTATAATAAAATCCATAAATAAGCCCCACCTGCACTCAGAGATGGACAGGACAGAGCAAACAGAGAAAAGCTCCCATCCTGTTGACCAAAGACGGATTCGTCTAGTTGCTGCCGGTCCGTCTCTCTCTCTGAAATCTGATCGTCGGTACTTTGTCCTCCATCAGAAGACGTGACAATAAAGAAACCCTGTGAAGGACAGACTTCAGGACTCACAGTAGTAGTGGTTTTTCTTCAAGAGAAAGTCAAAAATAGTGAAGCACCATTTGGTCCAATCTTCAATCTACAGTTTACAAGAAAGAGAAAAGTTAGATGTTATGAATGAGAATATCGGCTGTATATTAAAACTGCTCTCTCTGCAGTGCTTATCTAAACACTGAAACACTGTTCTGTGATAATGTCCTGCCTTATTAAAGGGTCATTTTAGTAATTATTAACCTGTTTTCTCATGTTTTTGTGTCTAAGTGAACAAAGGGGACAACGGTTTTCCAGTATTGAGCACGAGCGCTGCAGACGGATGACGCTCACCGGCAGCTATGTAGTCATATCGATGATAAGATAGAACCATCACTAGGTGTCTGAAAACTTCATGGAAAGAGTCTTGCTCAAGGAGAAGTCTCATTCTGAAGTCTTGTGAGGAAGACAACGATGGAAACGCTTCAGTCTGTGGTAGCTTAGTGTTATCTAAAAGATTTTGATTCTCATAGCTGAATATTTAAAAGATTCTGACAATGTAGATTAGGTCTTTTAATTTGATGGCCGCCAGGATTTATTTGAGCCAGAGTATACAGATGAAGAGCTCCAGCTGTTTGAAGAGGGGACGATGAGGTAGAGGATGTTCTGATTTTGAACGAGTCTCTGTCGTGTTCTTTCAATAATGTTGTATGATAATAACAATCTGAGCCAGCCAGCAGCAAAAACAAGCACTTTAAGTGGAAGTAACGTAACGTTGAAGCTGCAGAATTCTCCTTCATTTCTGAACCAATATAAAAAATAATTGTTCCAATGAGTCACACACAGAAACATGGGGAAATATTAGATAGAGGATGAAAACAATCCCTCCGTTTGCTGTTCCTTCCTATCAGATTACCTGGGACTTTCATTTAATATCACCTCCTGAGCAGAAAGCACATTTAGTTTAGAAACTCGTCCCCAAAGAGGGGGGGGTACAGTTGGAAGAAAAGCTGTGAAGGTTATATTGTTGTATTATGTTGTATGCATATATACAAACATGTTTTATAAGACAGAACTCAGCTGGCATGTGGGAGATTTAACACCACATTTGGATCCTTTTCATTCATTACTGCAGAAGACAACGCAGCCATACTGGTGAACAGTAACATTCACATTCACATGCATCACATTCCTGTTAAGTAGAACTGATGAAGTCTCTTCTTCTGACAACCAGACGTCCTTCTCTGCGTGTTCACAACAACCAGATCAGACTGTGAGACCGTTTAGCTTCAGGGCTACACAAGTCTGTGGCAGATACACTGCAGCTCTCTCCTTCTTACTTCTAAAGCGTCACTGCAACTTTCTGCCCCCCCCCGCTGTCCATGACAGCTTGAACAAGGACTCATATAGACAAACATTCATAGACTGGAACCCTCTTCGTTGCCTATTCATATCCTGAATGCACTGAGCAAACATGACAGTCAGCGAGGAGGCGATAGTGCCGATATCTGAGGAAATAAATGTGGTGGCCTCTTTCTTTCTCAGTCGCAGCCGTCACCACACCCTCCGCCTCTCCGTCTTCGGCGTGTCGTCTCAGATTAATGGCCCGTGGAGAGGTGCAGGGGAGGGATGTTCTCCACGGCGTTTCACAGAGTTAATCTCGGCAGCAGCGTGTTGTCAGCACAGCCGATGCGAGGCGATTTCCCCCGGGGCGCCTCGCCTCTCTCTCCGTTCCACTCCTCCTCTTCCTCCTCCACTCGATCTCTCTCTCTGTTTGTGAGAGGAAGAGAAGAACAGAGACTCACATAGCTCCATCTATCCGGATAGAAGTAGTCACACTCGACCTCAGAGTTATTTGGATTTAAACATGTATTGCTGCATGACATTTACTGACAAACATGTTTTTATTTCTGTTCACACACACAACACGGCAGATCAAATCTGTTTGTTTTACGTAGACTCAGAGAAGTAAAGGTGCTAACTAGAACCATATAGGGTTCTTTGGCTTGTCCTCATAGGAGAACCCTTTTTGGTTCCTGATGGACCCTTTTATGAAAGTTCCACCTGGTTTCTTCTTAAAACACAGTGATATGGCTCCAAGAACCATCGGTCGAGGTTTCCACCCAGAACGCTCTCTTGAAGTTCTATCCTTTTGAAAACAAGGGGGTTATACAAAGAACCCTTTAATATTCCAAGTTTTTTCTAGAACTACCGAGAACACTTTTTTATTGCAATGATTTAATCTAGAACCCACGCTGGTGGTTCTACCAAGAACCCTTTTATGTTCCAAGGATTTCATCTTGAAGCCACCACACTGGTTCTACTGAGAACCATTTTATAATCCAAGATTTTGATCTTGAACCCAGTGGGTCTATGGAGAATCCTTTTTAGATTTCAAGGGTTTGATCAAGAACCCATCCAAGTGGTTCTACTGATTAAAATTGTATATTCCAAGGGTTTTATCTAGAACCCTAAAGTCAGGGCTGTGGTAGTGCACTGCAACCCAGAACATTCATAGTTCACAATCACAGTGTTTGAGGGGGTGTGGTCTGGGAGGATCTTTAAACACCCATGATTTAACAATCCTTGAAGAAATCTTTCTTCCAGACAGGGTTCTTTGGATGAAAAGGGTCCTAAATGGAACCTTTGGTCTCACAAACAAACCCTTGTGAAGCTCTTTCTTAAAAAAAAATGGGTCTTCAGAAGCAAATGGTTCTGGGTAGAACCTGACACTTTCAGGAAAAAACAGTTTGAACCCTTATTTATAAGCTGTTTTATTTCCACACGGTCAAGAAAAGAAAATGCATCAAGAATCAGTTTATTCCACATGCAAAAGGCTCAATGTGACAGAATAATTAGTGTTTCTTTGACCTCAAAGTGGAAACTGGGACTCTAAGACAATTACACTGGGATCAGCAGAGGGAAGAAAAACAAGCCTCACCAGTGGATGGTGGTCGGGAGGAATCACAGAGGCAGTTTTACTCTCCACAGCTATTTAATGGTGTGATCAAGATGGGTGACTGCTTGCTTAATCTAAATTCAGAAAAGCAATTATCATGACTAACTGTCCACCGCCGTGCGAGCTGCCCTATGAGGCTGTCATGTTCATTAAACACCAAGAACTAAACTGCTCCGTAGATGAAAAAGAGAGAGAACACTTTCCTTTTCAGAGAGGTAAGAACTGTAACTGAGAACATGTTGTAACTTTTATCTTCTACCTGTATTGTTTTTTAGTCTTTACCATCAAGCTCAGCTGCAGTTAGGCTCAGTTTGCTCAGACTAGCACCTTAGCATGCTAACATTAGTATTTATGTGGTAAGATGTGGATGTCGTCAGCATGTCGTCACTCACTGGTTTGTGGACTTTGTTTTTAGGCCTCAAGTTCAGCATTTTAAGCGATCACCATCTTGCTTTTTTGCTACCAGAAGTTGCAGGAGAGGGTGGAGCTAAGTACAACTGAATGCTGAATAATACCTTTTTAGGGGACAAAATGTGCCAATTAACTTACTGTGAAAGGGTTAAAGTTTTAAGACCAAAACAAGGATAACTCCCGGACCGGAGAATGCTGTGGCAGACACCTGTCAATCAGTGTGTAGCCCCGCCCTAAAGCATCCCCTGCTTTATGGTCTGTTTGACTCTAAATGGAGCATCATTTACTAAATGAACATCATGCTGTATTGAAGAAGACTTGAAACTAGAGATTGAGACCATAAACTCATGTTTACAATGTTTACTGAGGGAATAAATCAAGAGAGAAGTAGAGTCATTTTCTCATAGACTTCTATACAACCAGAGGAGTCGCCCCCTGGTGGAGAGAGAACGCAGCTTTAACACAGGAAGCTTTGACCTGTTTCTACTCAAAGCATTGTCAATAACTCAAATCTGTCAGGTTTAGATGAACAGCTGAATCGGTGGACTCACATGATGAAGACGGAGCTGAGCATGAAGGTGATTGATGATCTACTTCCCACCTCTCACCTCCTCTCATGAGCTCTGACTAATGACAGAATGAATGTGATTGTGGATACAAGCTGCCAAAATTAGTTTTATTTGAAGGAACTCAAACCCATTACACTGTGGAGGAAGTTGGGTCAATGAACTGGTACCCAGAACATTGATAAATAATGGATATATGGGTAGAAGGACTAGTTCCTCAAAATGTCCTGAAATGAAACTAAAAGTCAGACTTTTATCTCAGTCTAAAACCTGCACATTTGTTAAACTGCATCTTATATTTTTCAACTTTACCTCATCCTAACTTGTTTGTACAGCATTAATACTTTAAAGCAATTCAAGATTCAGTTTACCATTTAAAAGACAAACAAAAACAGAATGAAATAAATAATAAAAAATCTGATTAGAACGATTAATTCAAGTGTCAATGCAGTTCAGTTTATACAGCAACCTGATTATTTAAGTGATTTTCAAGTGGGATGATTTAACTTGCAGATCCCATGATTAACGGGGATTTCTTACAGTCTGAGCAGCTGCAGAAACATTGACCTTCAGTTAATTCATTTCACACATTTTCCTGTCGGAGTTGATCAGACCTGCTCCGGCTGTGATGCATTTCCTGAAGTCTCAAAACCACTTTGAGGATGAAGAAGTTATGAACGCTATGGCTCCAAATTGTAGCAGTCAAAGATCTGAATATCTATTATTGAGCCGTTTCACAGCCGATTGCTGTTAAAATGACTCTCCTGTTCTTCAGCAGCGGTCGAGTGAATTATGACCCACTGGGTTCCTCATGGGAACCGATCTGTCAGTGAGCTGTGAGGTAAAGGAAGTGGAAGTCTGCACTGCTGTTAGAATAATGAGTGTGAACGTCCTCTTGGAAGATAACATCCCCTGCTGAGCTGCTGAGCAGATTCATGTTTCACTGGAGAGGATTTTAAATATCTTGTTTGTAACAGAATATAAACGGTATAGTTGAAAGAAACCTTTTACTTGTTAGCACCCAAGCTAGCATCTCCTCTGTCTCTTTAAAGAGACAGATGATTTCCTATTCACTGTTTCATGTGTTTGTCCAAAGCCTGTGGTGATTAATTGAATTGGGGACGAGGGCAGCTCCTGAGTGGATTGGGAGGATTTATCCGTCGTCCTGTCTCGGTCCATGCCTGGTAGATTACAAAATCATTCCACGCCGTAATGACAGACAATCCTGTTATCTGAGGAGGAAGAGGAGGGACGTGATGTGTCGTCTGGATGTGAGCGTCGCTGTCTTTGTTTTTTAACTGCGTGGTCGTCATTTCACAAAAGCAACAAAGACGACTACCAACATCTCCTGCATCTTGAAGAAATGGATTAGAGCAGAAATACACATGTAAAACAACGTATCTACTAACAAGTGATGTGTGTTTCAAAGCATGATATCTGATAGAGCTCCATTAAAACACATAAATGAACCCTATTGTTGTTCCTTTAGAAACACACTGTAGTTTATTCTGACTCCAACCCACACACATATATTCACTATAGAGCACCAAATGAGGATTTCCTTCTGTTTGTTTGATAGAAACTAGTATAGATTCATGAAACGTTTGTGTCTTCAGTAGGAACCAATGGGCTTGGAGCTGAGAGACACAGTAAAGTTGTATTTTATAGTCGCACTCACATGAAGATTTGCTTGTGTTAGTTGAGCTTTCACTCAATATAAGGTCAGATGATCACGTTCTTTACAGATGTCCTGGTGTTCAGTGAAGAACACAGTTTTGAAAGTTACCATGGTTTCACTTCCAACGTGCAAAGGCAGTCGTCTCCACCACAAAGACCAAAGGTCGCTGAGCAAGAAAGTTAAACCCCGACAAACTCGGAGCTCATTTCTGGTGGATTTCTTTCTAACATGAACGATGAATTTCTCTCTCGTAGTGTAATGAAGCACTGTGCAGTGTTTAGTGTCTGATAAACCAGCCTGCTGTCACCAAATGGTGTGAATGAATAACACAACGATTCATTTAGTAAATTCAGCAGTTTGACAGTCTGTCCGAGAGAAACTGTTGTAAAATGTTTTATTGAGTTTCCTATGGTAAACCATTACAGTGAATTAGTCTAGGGCTTTTATTGTGAAAGAAAAAAAATCTCAATTTTATTTGCCAAATTAAAGACGTACTCGGTTCACAATTTTCAATTAAATTCAATTAAATTATTTTTTAAAGCTCAAAATCTAAAGTTTCTGAACAGCATATAGAAATCATCTGTCCAAAAAACAGGAACAGGAAAAAACAAAGTATTCATGACAAAAACTAAATTTAGAAAAAATATGTTGACGTGCAAATTAATTATACAAAAAAGAAGGCTCAAACAAAACAAGGAAACACACACTTTAAATCCTGACTTCCATATGATTATTTTGTTTAGCCGGTCGGCACGCGTTAAACCAAACAATCAGACTGAGCTTCTCTTCAGAATCTGGGATTCATTGAGAGTGAAGGACTCCGTGTGTCGCCTTTAAAAATAAATTGAATTACAACGAGACAGGATGGTTAAAAAATATAAAACAAAAAGTGTAATAATGAAGAAGAGACAATCAATGTCGGCTGGAAAATGGATTCCATTTGTGTCGGAGGCACATTTCATTGTAGCTCAGACAATGAGTGACACAGTTCACGGCACCAAATTCAGCAATTAATCTGCACCCCCCCTCTACTTCTTCTTCTATTGTGTTTGAAGCGTGTTCCACTTTCTCATTGTCGCCATTGAGTGGCACCTTTCCATTTTTAATCAAGGACTCCAGGACTAAAGATAGAGCCGGGCTGCAGCTCTGTTATGGAATTATCACGTCTCCGTCTCCGCCATGAAGAATAGATCCCATTGTTAGGAAACAGATTCTCATTTGGAGGATCTAAATGGGAGCGTGGGTGAAGAATGGCATGTCATGTTACCACCACCCTCATCTCCTGTGTTCATTGTTGCCCTGAAATAGACTTTAAAATAGACGACGTCAGTGTCACAGGCAAAGAAAATCCATTTAGGAGCTCTGTCAGGTGGAAAATATGAAGAACTACATTTGTCCTCCGGATTAAAGCTAATTGATTTTCCGTTAGTACAAAGCGAGGCTCCATTGTGAGGGCGTGATGAAGAGGAGCGGAGGTCAACGCGTCAGAAACACTGAACAATCAGAGAGTGGGGACTTTCACAGGAAGTGGACTCTATCTGCAGAACGAGGACTTCATTCTGCGTCCATGAAGGAGGTGGAGGTGAAGTTCAGACAAACGGATAAACTGCATATACAGACGATGTTTTTCACATGATGATGAATTATGAAAGGGAGAAGCTGTATAGACATAAGGTCCCTTCCATTTTTCCCAGTTTGTACCTCCTCAATTCCTTTCCTCGCGTCTTAGTACCGCCAACAGAAGATGTGAGTGGAGGCGAGAAAGAGATGCCAGGATAGAGGAGGGTTTAACAAGTTTGACATATTTGTGTTACAGCCGGACGCAACATGAGCAGTGAGACTTCCCCTCTTCTCAGCTCCCAAGAACAACAAGCAACCGTAAATATGCAGCCAAGTTTATTTAAAACTTGCATCTTCAGGGAGAGCTAACAGCAAAAACAATAAACAGAAGAACTGAAGGAAAACTAACCTTAGCTACTCAATAAAATGAAAGAAAAGAAAATCCTCCACATACACCACAGTGAGAGAGAGAGAGAGAGAGAGAGATACACGGCATAACACAGAACATGAGAGCATTATATATATATAATATAGATATATATATATATATATATATATATATATATATATATACATAGAACTGTACTCATACATCCTCTGGGTCGTTATTTTAAAAGAGACGTCAGTGAGTGCAGAAAATACTCTATGCAGAGGACACACTGGTGTTTCCTCGCGTATCGCTCCAGCAAGAATCTTCGATCCTTGAGATGCATTGAAGGAAGTGGGACGTCCTTCTAAATGAAGTGTTGTGGTTGTTTAGTGACTCTTTGTTGTTGTTTTGTAGTTCTCTGATGTTTCTTTGTAGTCATTTATATCTTCCTCTTTTCATTACATTTTGCAGGTGAAGGCCGGGGGGGCGTTACTGTTTCCTATATGCAGCTTAATTTATATTTTTCACAACCATCAGAGAAATATGACAATGAAATGGTTGTTGTTTCTGTTTCCTGGGTTTCGTGGCTGTAGGAGGACAAAGTCTCCGTTCTTATTGACGCCTACAAACATCTGAATGGTGGACGAGCACCAGACATATTCATAATGTGGGAAAACTATGTAAACCCAGGATTTTTTTCTAGAAACTATTTATCTTTATGAGAGGATACTTTTCCTAATTATTAAAAGAAAACATTAATTTTCCTTTTTTTCTGCAATAAACTACTAAAACTAGGTTAACAGAAATCACTTAAACGTATGTTTTCTCTTCAGTGGGAACCAGTCTGAATAAAACAAATTATTATCAATAGAAATAAATTCATATTAAAGTGAACAGAGGACAGAACCGTTGGAAATAAACATTTCATATTTAACGCTCCATAAAGAACTGGTTTTCCCAGTGTAAGAACTGGTCTGGTCTCCAGAGTGCTGACTGTAAGGATGAACCAGCAGACGACCATAACACCCGTCCAGGTGTTCGTCTCCTCGTTCTCTTTTCTCACCTCGGAGGTTTTTTTCATCACAGCGATGTTTCACTCCGGTTTTGGCTCGACCCGGTTGCCTTCCTCTGCATCAGCTCGTCTTCCTCTAAGTGATGAATCTTCTTCTTAACCTTGGACTTCTTCCCAGAATATAAAAAAAACACAGCCACCAGACAGCAGGTGGAACAGCTTTTATGAATATTACACCGCCGATGTGTAACTGCAATCAGGGACAGAGAGAAAAATGATTTCATATATGAGAAAAGTTCTGGTTCATTTAATGTTTTAAACTTCTCAGTGTGTTGTTGGAAAGATTACAAGATAAATTGATTTTTTTAGTGGACAAAAAATGAATCTGACGTTATTGCTAAAAGAAAAACATTTTAAATGTAAAGTAAAAGAACACATCCTTTTGAAATTCAAGATTTTATATTTTTCTCTGTTTCTTTTTATTATAATTCGAAGACTTAAAGACTGCAGGTAAAACAAAATGCACATTTTTACGACATCACATTGCAGTAACTTTAATTATTTTATTGTTAATAGGAAGTTATAAATAGTAACAATTAATTGGAGATAAAATCTAATTGAAAAGATAATTGTTTGTTGCAGCCCAAGAGGGACGACACTGATATACCTCATCTACACATGTCTTTATGTGTGTGTGTGTGTGTGTGTGTGTGTGTGTGTGTGTGTGTGTGTGTGTGTGTGTGTGTGTGTGTGTGTGTGTGTGTGTGTGTGTGTAGGTGTGTAAAACTGCTTACCTGGAGGAAATTGTCAGGTTGATGAGCCCACTGTGACCTCCGTCTCCTCCCTCTGTCACCTGCTGACATGCGCAGAAAAGCAGGATGGGATTTTTTACGAGTGTGTGTGTGTGTGTGTGTGTGTGTGTGTGTGTGTGTGTGTGTGTGTATTTCTGTGTGTGTCGCTCTCTGGTTCGTCTCGTTGTGATTTTCTTCTGGATGTTATGGCCTGATTTTGATGATAACAGCTTTCTGTCAGCAGTCTGCAGAAAAAAACCTCCTATAAGCATTCCTCCCCCTTTAGTACCAATACTCCCTCAGCACACACACACACACACACACACACACACACACACACACACACACACACACACACACACACACACACACACACACACACACACACACACACACACACATAAACAGTGGGGGTGGTCGATGCTGCTATAAATCTGACTTCCTACATACGTTTTTTGATCTCTGCTGCTGTTCTCTACATTTAATCTCTCTTTGATGAAACTTAATGTAAACACACACACACACACACACACACACACACACACACACACACACACACACACACACACACACACACGCACACACACACACACACACACACACAATCCTTTATTGCAGTTTTTCATGGTTTGCTTACACACTTAAAGTGAATGCATAGACAAAAGCATCAGAACTTTAACAGTCAGCTAACAGAGGGACTGGATCCAGAACCATCCACCATCTCCTACAATACTTATGTTGTTGTACTGTTTGTTTCCCTTTACACTGCAATTTCACTGTAATCATGTTGTTTCATTGAGCTTACAGTAACCTACTGTATTATATTACTGCATTTAAATCTACTTCTTTGTGTTTTTTTGTTCATTGAAATCAGATGTTCTGTACTGGAAAAAAAAGAAAAAGGTAAAGAAAGCACTAAAGACTGAAGTGTTTTGTATAAAGGACATCAGTGTTGTTGCAGCTTTGAGAGACTTAAAATGTAAATGGTTCATGTGTTTGTGTCATTTTAACAAAGAACCGGAAAACAAATCATGTAGTTGCTCTCAAACTGTTCTCTCAAGACCCGCCTCCAGTTTAACATCAGAACCATCTCTCCAGATCTTCACCTTCACTTCTACCCTTAGACCATGTTGTTTTTCTGCAACCAATGGACAGAAGTTACCATCATTTACTAAATGAACATCATGCTGTATTGAAGAAGACTTGAAACTAGAGATTGAGACCATAAACTCATGTTTACAATGTTTACTGAGGGAATAAATCAAGAGAGAAGTAGAGTCATTTTCTCATAGACTTCTATACAACCAGAGGAGTCGCCCCCTGGTGGACAGGAGAGAGAATGCAGCTTTAAGACAGGAAGCTTTGACTTCACTTTTCAGAACCAGAGGTTGTCTCCTGCTTCCAGAGTCTAGACTCCATTGTTGATGGGGGGGCATGACTCCCTCCATAAAGTGATGACTCCATGACAGGGATTCATCACCATGGAAACACGTCTGTTCAACGTCCTGTTGTGCCCACATGGAAACACTTGAAAAATGTTTTATAAACTAAACATGTCAATATCATCAGTGAGAATTAGACCATCCATGTTATGATTGATATTCATTTGTGTGTTTCTGTGTATGTGTGTGTGTGTATGTGTGTGTGTGTGTGTGTGTGTGTGTGTGTGTGTGTGTGTGTGTGTGTGTGTGTATGTGTGTGTGTAGTAGCATCCTGCTGTGTTCTGCTACACATCTATTGATCTGGTAATATGAGGAGCAGCAGGAAGTGGAAGGGAAACAAGCTGCTGGAGGCCTGATGGAGGTCTGGTTGTCCTAATGTGAGGGAGAGAGAGGAGTCGTCTCCTCCTCGTCTCCTCCTCGTCTCCTCCTCGTCTCCTCCTCGTCTCCTCTAAGTCTTTATCCTCTCTGTCTCAAGCTGATGGAGAATATCTATATATAATAGAGGAGCGATCAAAGAGAAACTCTCTCTTCTCTTTACTCTCTGGAGCTGCTTTACTTAGCTGAATGCTCAGTCGACTGATGGAAGTTAAAGAGAGGCGGGGTTGTAAAAATGGTGGTGAAGATCTTCTGATGGTTCATGATCCACAAGAAGACTACAGACAAATAAACAACAATAAACTATTTATAAAGGCAGCGATGACAAGTTACTAAAAAAAGGTTTGAAGGATTCGGAGGACAAACTACCAGGTTCCTGTTGACAGAAGTAGTGGATCTGGTCTGTGCTGCCTTTCTGTCTTAGTTCAGACTATGGAGCCTTCTATACACTATAGTGTAGGTTTTGAAATGTCTGTTCCTCACATAGTGATTGGTTGACGACTTTATTCACGGTGGGAAGCTCAGAAAAAGTGACTTTGTTCAGAAAATAAAAGGTTTTAAAATATTCTGTATGAAAGTACTCATGAAAAAAACAACAGTTTGAATAAAATATATTAATATATGCACAAAAAAAACAACTACATTTTTGTATCTTCTCAAATACACTGAGAAGAAATACAGTATAAATGATGCTTCAGGCTTAAGTACAGTATGACCATAGACTGTATTAAAGAAGTGGACGTAGTCATCGTGAAGTCATCACATTGATTTGTGGACATTTTGAAGCCTTGAGTTCAGCATTTAGGCCGTCGCCATCTTGTTTTTTTGCAACCAGTGAACAGGAAGTGACCATATATGGACTGAGGAGGAGTGACGTAGAGACGCCGTATACGTCTCTGGTGTCGACCTGTCAATCAGTGTGTAGCCCCGCCCTAAAGCATCCCCTGCTTTATGGTCTGTTTGACTCTAAATGGAGCATCATTTACTAAATGAACATCATGCTGTATTGAAGAAGACTTGAAACTAGAGATTGAGACCATAAACTCATGTTTACAATGTTTACTGAGGGAATAAATCAAGAGAGAAGTAGAGTCATTTTCTCATAGACTTCTATACAACCAGAGGAGTCGCCCCCTGGTGGACAGGAGAGAGAATGCAGGTTGTGAAAAACCACAGAAGAAGACATTGTGTCATCTGAAGGGAATTTAAAATATCAGGGAGGTGCTAAGCAGGACTGGCCTTTGGAAAACTAAAAAGGTTGTCTGTTTAAACAGTTTTACTTTTCACTCTTTCTTTGTCAACTTTCTGCGTATTGATTTCACTTTTTCCATCTTAAACCGTCACGTTCACTTCACAATCCGTCATTCACCGTCCCTACAGCTCCTCCCAAGACTCCAACAGACTGCTTTCTAAACGACGTATAGACTGACGAGGCGTCGCGTTCACAGTAACACGCAGCTCTCTGACATTTATTCCTCTTTTTCTATTGGCTGTTTGTTTGTCTGGACCCGATGTATTTATAGATCAGCCTGTCTGAGGACGCAGCCAGCAGCCAGAGAGTAATGATGCACCGCAAATGGGACTCATCCAAAACTCGTTCTCCCTCTGCCCCCCCACCCACAGCCCTATTAACCTCACACACACACACACACACACACACACACACACACACACACACACACACACACACACACACACACACACACACACGGACACAAACACATTTACGGTGTCTTTTTTTTTATAGATTAAAAGCTTCAAGCGACCGTTTGCCAAGTTGTGCATCAACCTACAGGAAGCAGAAAATAATCGAATTATATTACAACGCATTAACGTTGGACTTTAAAAGACTTTGCAGCTCGTGGATCCTTCAGCACGTCAGACATTTTAAAGTCAGGTGTTCCTCGTGAAAACCACGACGGGATCGTCCCGACTGAACTGGAAATGTTCTGAACTCATGTTGGAGATGTTTATATCAACACGAAGACGTCCAGTTAGAGAAGGTTTCCTTCAGCAAAGCTCCAGAACATCATAATGTCTAACTTGAGTTAAGTTTCAGTAACATATATATGTATATATATGTATATATATATATATATATATATATATATATATCTAAGTGACTCGAGTCTCAACAATTATCTGAATGCACAGATTTAATTGGCTGAGTAGCATCATGTGAGATGATTTACAACACGTGCAGTTGGGCGGTGAGTTTCTTGGACAATAAAGACTAGAAAAGCTGCGCCGATTCAAATAGAAACACAACGTCTAAATAAAATCATTTCCAGTCGATTGTAGATCCTAATAGGGGAGGTCTGTTTCTGCAGAAGAGAGAATATATAGGTAATTTAACAGCTGACACGAGACATAAGTGAGCTTCCTCTGAAGCATCCGTCCATCCGTCTGTATCTGCAGACTCTTAGTCTTTATATTTATCGATCCTTTCATTTCATCCCGACCCGACCATCAGAGCTCTAAATGCCCACAGTCAAACTGGGAACCTCGATCAATAATTACTTAAAAAGAGGCTCATGGAGGAAAAGTCTATTCTTGCCAATTCACCAACACGGCTGAAGATAAAACTCCACTTGACTGCTGAGAACAATCTCCTCCTTACTTCAGTGTAGGAGGAGAGGAAGGATGAGATGATGGAGACAAAGAGAGTCTCTGAGAGTAGAAACGAGTTTATTTCTTCTTCACAGGGGATTTATTTCTGAACGACGCTCCTCAAAGCGGCGCTGCTTCACATCTCTGAGGATCGCTCTGCATTTGTCTGCGTGGGAGTGTCCTTTATGAGGAACTTATACTGTAGACACGAAACAAACCAGATTAGGAAATACTGTTCATAATTACTGCCATGCCAATATAATTAGAATCTGAGAGAGGAGAAGTGAAGAAGAGAGTTAGTAGTGTTGTAATAACTGACACTGAATCACAGAGAGATTTCATCAAGAGCTCAAAGACCTCTGAGATCATCACATGACCTCCTGTGAGGATGATGCAGACGTCTTCCTCCTTCTCTGCCAACCATAGAGGAGATCAACTCAAGATCAATGGAAAATGATTTCATTATCCTGAGAAAACAATCTTCCTCCAGGTGTTTTCTGGAGAAAACAAAAGGTTGTTTCCTCTTATTACTTATAATGTTATTCAGAGATCAGGAGAACGATTCCAGCCTTCATATACGAACGTGTTCAAGCCATCACTCGCATCTCTGTGCTCCAATCAGCTGCTGCTGACGTTGTAAGACAACCACATATACAATAATGATGTAATGATGATGATGAAGTTGTTAGTAATCCACGTATTCATGAACCGGACCGCAAGAGTTGTTTCCTGTGACTGTGTCGTTGTAAAGAGCGGTGTGTTGCTGGACTTTAGTAGAAATACTGAGCAGTAACTTTTCGTAAGATATCAAACTGAGTTGTGTGAAGATGAACTGTCTGTCAGCTGCATTGAGTCGTCAATTTAACAAATGAAAACTTATCTGGAGGAGCAGCGTTCAGTGTGTATGCTCCATATATCTCAGTTCTTATTAATCAGAGCTTAATCTCCTCCACTACACTTTCATTTGTATTCTACTGTTTAATTTGTCTCTTTGTATTTGATCTCATTTCAATCTTCTATTTTATTTTCATTTAATCACATTTACGTGTTTCTTTTATAAATTCTCTGAAGTAAAGCACTTTGAATCGTCTCCAGGTTTAAAAGCTGCTAAACTAATGAATCAGCTTCAGTCAGCAGCTCACAGAGCTTCCTGTTCAACGTACAACAGGAATGTTTTTCACATGAAATAACTGTAAAAACATTGTTAGCTCGAGCTGCTGTTTTCCTTCAGGAGAGAATTTACACCTTGACGCAGTAAACAAAGTTCACCTCATGTGACCTTGTTTCCTGCTGAACCTGTAAAGTGCATCCAATCAAATTACAGCTGAAGGTGCTTTGAGGGAACGAGTCCAATTCTCATCATTTTTCCAAAACGGACGATCCACAGGCGGCCGGCTGTGTGGAGGTGTGAACGTTCTTCATTTGCTTTTCATTGTCATTGTGTTAGTGGAGACCGTCTGCAGGTATGTGGTGTTATCTCCGTCGGTACGATCCATCTGACGGGTTCAGAAGAACTATTATGTGTCTCTTTTTTTCTTTACATGATGTTTCTGTCATTGGGTTCTGCTGCATCAGCAAATTTGAAGAGGTTTAAAAGAAAAATAAGTCAGTGTAAAGTCAGAAACAAACTATTTTCGTTCTATGAACCACATTTTTGGTTTGAAGACTCACTGATTTAATCCTCCAAAGAAGACTTTGAGCGCTTGTTTGCATTTTGGTGGGTGTTGATTTAAACTTTAGCAACCTGCACTATTTCTCACAGTGCAGCTTTAGAACAGAATCCAGAGATGTCAGCGGGCGAGCAAACGAGGTGGGATGGATTACAGCTCAGGGTAAATAAATGGATCTTCTGGGATGAAGAGCAGAGCTGGAGCATTTTGTAAAATACATGCAGAACTCCACTTATCTATTGTCAGATTTAAGACTCTCAAACACACAAAAACAATGTTTAAAGTTACTTTGTAGCTTTTGTCCCCGACTGGTAATTTTCCCACCAGGCTGCAGAGGAAATGATGAAGCCAAACAACAATTACAAACATATTTTACTGTCGACAGAAAAGCACAAAAAGGCAATAAAAGAAAAACTGCAGTTTGCATACAAACACGGTGAAGCGTGAAGCCAGATGGTCCGCAGAGAGATCCTCATCAATACTCACTAAACTGCAGCTCTCCGCCTCCATCTTTTACATGATGAATTTAAAGTTTGACGCTGCAGAAGCATGAAAAGAAAAGGTGAAAAGCCTAAAACAAAGAGGTGACAAATGGAGGAACTCCCCGAGCACGCTGAGTCATGTCAGAAGAAACACGTCAGCGCTTCAGATGTGTGTCTCCACCACACAGATGTACAATCGCTGAGCATGTAGAGTACTCCACCCACAGGCTTTGACACAAATATACAGTATATACAGATCCGCCCGGTGACGGAGGAGGCTGCAGGATTAGCTGAATTATTTCAGGTGCCTCGGGGGAAATCACACCTTCAGTATCCGCACGCTGTTAACGGCAGACGTGATGACTCCACGTCAGTCAGACTCTCAGTGTTATTCAGATCTTCTGAGTACATGGCAGTCCTTAATGTGTTCCACCGCTGCAGGCTGATGATGAAGGTGATGATGAAGGTGATGATGAAGGTGATGATGAAGGTGCGGCGGCTCTGAGCTGATGGTTGGACGTGTTTGTGCTTCGTCGTCAGCGTTGAGGACGTCGTGGATAAAGAGCCTGTATTCTCAGCAGGAGGCGATGATTTGACTTATTGACCGTGAGACGGGACGCCTAGGGGCTGATGTGAAGGTTGCCATGGGAACGTCTCAGCCTGTTGTCACGGAGAGGCAACCAAGGACCCGTGAAGGTCGTTGTCTAACCAGACTGGCTTATAGGCATCATATGGCGAGGACACACACACACACACACACACACACACACACACACACACACACACACACACACACACACACTTAAACATAGGTGGCTGGTGTGTGTGTGTGATGGATGGAGGGCCGTATTGTGTGTGACGGGAGGATTACCATGATGTTTCCTTTATTCATGCCTCCTGCTTAGAGACTGCCGGTTGATCAATACAGCCACAGTTTAACTTCACTGAGACGATCCTTTTCTTGTCACATTTCTTTTCTTTTCATTTGAATGGTCCAGTTAGTTGAGCTTCAGCCTCTCCTACTAATGCAGAGGATTTAAAAAAGGCGTTTAAGGTTGCCGTTCAAAGACACATTTCTGTCTTAGATCTTTCCTCTGTTCGTTCCCCAGGTGAAACCAGCAGTCAATGCTGATTTATTTATAATGTAACTTGCGTACTTCAGTAAAGCCAGTTTCCAAATTATTTTAACCCAAATGAGGATATTTTGCTGAACCTAACTAAGTAGTTGTGTTGTCTAAACTTAACTAAGTAGTTTTGTTGTCTTAACCTAAATAAATTGTTTCCTGCGAAGACAGAAGCTTATTTTAAAGACTGTATTCATGTTTGAGCAGAAATTGACACGTGCTTCAATGACAAAATGTAAGACATGTATAAGCATTAGTTGTTCATGAGCTACTTGGATGTAGAGGGTGTCTATGTGTCTTTGTACACATGCATTGAGCTATGAGACATAATTCCTTGTTAAGTCCTCTGAATATGAGATATATTCATGTATCAAAATTCTGATGTTGGTTTCTGATTCATGGTGTAAGGATCTATCACATGGAGAGCTGGGTCTGGGTGATACAGTGTTAATGAGCTTTATTTCAACTCTCAGCCTCTGGTTAACCAGAGTCCTCTCCTCCAGTCAGCTCTGACTCCTGAGGGCCTTTCACCATCCTCCTCAGCTCCTGATTCACAGGAGGAGACCGAGGACAAGTGGTGGTGTGAAGTTCATCGTCAAACATTTACAGCGTGAAGCAATGGAGGCTCCTTTGCTGCTTATTATCTGCTCCAGCACTCCACAGAACAGGTGATGCGACAAGAGGATAATGAGGAGCTTTAGTCGCTTGTTCAGATGATTCACTGCGTTTGAAAAAAAAAGGACAAAATGGTTCTGAAAGGAAGGACAGAAGCACTTTGACAGCAGGAGGGAATGTGTACCTGCCCTGTGGTGGAGACTCTCCAGGCTACGTCGGCCTTCACCCGTCTGATAACCAACCACAGACTGTGTATGGACGTAGTCATCATGACGTCACCCATGGTTTGTGGACTGCTTTTGAGTTTGGCGATTTTGTCGTCACCATATTAGATTACGGCCGTCGTCATGTTTCTTTTTGTTGCAAAAGATAAACAGAAGTGACCATATATGGAGTGAGGAGGAGTGACGTAGAGACGCCGTATACGTCTCTGGTGTGGACCTGTCAATCAGTGTGTAGCCCCGCCCTAAAGCATCCCCTGCTTTATGGTCTGTTTGACTCTAAATGGAGCATCATTTACTAAATGAACATCATGCTGTATTGAAGAAGACTTGAAACTAGAGATTGAGACCATAAACTCATGTTTACAATGTTTACTGAGGGAATAAATCAAGAGAGAAGTAGAGTCATTTTCTCATAGACTTCTATACAACCAGAGGAGTCGCCCCCTGGTGGACAGGAGAGAGAATGCAGCTTTAAGACACTTTAGCTCCGGCTTCACTCAGCAGAACGGGAGTTTGCAGCATGTTACCAACCCAAAGTCAAGAGTACTGCAAACATACAAAATGTAGGTCTGATACTTGTCGGCCTCCTCACGCTGTTAGAGCTCAGAGACTCAGACTGTTCAGTGTGGATATGGAGATCAGTCTAACATCCTGTAATGCTGACCCGTGTAGAAGCAGATTTAGAGCAAAGAGACTCGTACACTCGAGGAGCAGTTTATTTGTCAAAGAAAAGCCGAAGTACATTGTAGTCCTAAGACCCCGAGAGGTGTGCGTTGTTTCAGAGTGTGGGTGTGACAGATATTGATACCACCATACCTGGAAAGCATCATTAGATATGGTATGTCATCATGATATGGCACCCGTCACTGTCCAGACTAAATCCAGAATCAATAACTCGGTGAAAGGAACAATAAAAGTGAGAGGAAAGAAAGAGTACTGCTGTCAGAAACAGAATCCTGTAGGACCCGTCTCACATTGTGAATACAAACCATTTCCTTCAGACGTTACAGAGCCGGTGAGTGAAGAGTAACCGCTTTACAGTTTATTTTCTCCAAACATCTAAAACACTGCTCAATAAGAAAAACAGCTTATTCCTTGTTTGGGTAGTTCATAGCAAGTTATTTGAGGAGCGATCATTTCTAAACCGTCTTAGGGCTGAGGCAATTTCTTTTATTGGCAAAAGTACATAAAACAACGCCTCTGAAGCTCACTGATGAACGTTTTTGGATGTTGGAGTTATGTGCCTGAAGTATTTTAGTTTTTCTGAACACTTCTGGGCTGTTTCGGATTTAATGAGAAACAAATTAACACATTTCTTTTACATTGTGTATTTTCCAACCATATATAATAAATAATAATCTTACAATGATTTTAAATATTCTCAAAGGGGAAAAAAACATTTACTCTCATATTTCCATTTTGATCTCACAGAAATGCGTGAAATTACCTTTTAACAGCTCATTACATGGTGGAGGCACATAATGTGTTAAAGTTGGGTGTGGTAACCATGGAAACAATGCCAATGGAAAGTCAATAAGGATCCTTTTTCTTGACGCAAAACTTAAATGCATCAAGGTGAATATGCAACACTCAGGTGATGTAGCATTAAACACAGAGTTCCAACCAGGAGACCTGTGTTCATGTCCATTGTGTTGTTGGGATATTGCAGAGTTACATTAGTGAGCTGTGTAAATCGTATACTTTTGTTTATGTACTTATTTTAACCCCAACTGGGATGTTTTGTTTCCTTTATCTGACATTTAATTACTTCGGTGCTGGTTTTAATGGGTTAAAATAATGTACCACCACCACCACATAACTTCCTGTCCAGAGGTCGAGTTCATGTCACGCATTTCTGAGCTCCAGTCTGAACCACTGGGACAGAAGCCAAAGGAAAACCCCCAATAATGTAGTTATTACAAAACATCACAGACTGCTGATGTGTAACTGAGAGAAGCTTTGAAGATGCTTCTCTCCTCAACTACCTTTAACTGAACCTCTGACGCTGTATCAGCCATCACATTCAGCCAGCAGACCATTCCTGTTTACGTTTGATAACAGAAGTGATGCATTAATGCCATTACACAGAGCTCCCGTTGTTTACTGGCTCTCTGCTGCAGGAGGAACTGACTGGCTATCGATTGCTGGGAGCCAGTGACTAGACCCTGTTCAGGTTTAAGAGGTGAGGCTGGTTAATGTCAGGGAGAAGTCAAAGCCTTCAGGGCTCAGATTAAAGGCAAAGCGCCGAGGTCGGCTTCACTGTGGAGCACATAGGGAACGCAGACGAGTCAGAAAGAGGAAAGTGTTTGGTTATTCAGCACAACCTGCAAGATCCATCAAGGACTCAACTGTGGATGATTTCTTACTGTATCACAGAGGGAAACATAAAATACAGAGCTGACGATAAGAGTGGAATGATTCTAACAGAAACTTAATTGGTCTCAGGAAACTTGAAATGAGGATGATGTAAAGGTAGAAAAGAACACGAACTGGTGTTACATCAAACTTGTTGCACTGCAGCTTATTGTCTCGTTGACTCTGTTCTTCATTGAGCCTCATGTGGAAAAACATGATTCAAATAGATGAAATACAGCAGAACACTTGAGACGGAAAGCTAATGCCACAAATGGGACAGACAGAAACATTCATTTCCAATAAGTATCAAATCACATTTCATGCTCTGACTTGTCGTCGTCTTCCTCACAGAGACATTGTTTTTCCTTTGACGTAAGAGAAATACATTTCTTTTCTTGGACTTGATGGATAAACTTCACACTTGCCCTCTCTGTTTCCGTGTGAGGACTTTTACAGCCTCGCTTCATCATCACGAAGGATTGAGTGAGAAGAAGCACATTTGTGACGGCGGATGTTGGGATGAGACATGAAGATGAAGACGAGCCACAGGGACCAATCACAGCAGAGATGATCCGTCTTCTGTTATCCAGCTTTACACCAGAGATAGTAAAATATATATTTGTTTTGTGGCCATGATGTGAATGTGATACACTCTGACGTGTCCTGATCAAGAACATGGGCTAACTAAACCATAATGAAACCAGCTGGATATTCATGATCCCCATAGGATGATTCCTTATGAGGACTTCACATGTATATTTTTTTAAATGAGGACTTTCACAAAAAAGGCAAATATTACGCATCAGTAAGGAGAAAACGTCGGGGTTTTCTTGCAAATAAAGGCATCAACCAATCCCGTCGTGAGGGAACAAACAATTAAAACGTACAAAAACACTGAGGCTCTGTAGCCGAAAACCAAGACGGGAGGCTTTCTATCAACCGTTATAAAGACAGTACAGATACAGTACAGGCTAGATCCACTGCTTCTGTTCTTTCATAATAAAAGCCCTAATTCACTCAAAGCATTTCACTAAAATGACACTCAATAAAATAGTTCACAAATAGTTTCCCTCAGACAGACTGAGAGAATCAAACCTTTTATTCGAAAAGTGTTGAACTTTCATACATTTGAATATCTGCTGATAGGAATAGTTTAGATGCAAAGAATTCAGAGGCAAATATTTAGCAATTTTGTGGGGTTTATTTGTCACAGCGCCGGTGTTTAATGTTTAAACTTGCGTGAGTCCACGAATGAGCCGAATATCGAGTATTCACATCGCGTCATTCATGCTTATTGGGATTCTGCGTCTTCTCGCGTCCATTTGCGTCTTTGCATTGACTTTATGTGTAGTCTCACAACGCAAAAGGCCAACGGGGTAATCTGCTGTACAGATTGTAAAATGTGATGTGATTTGTGATATCGGTCGAAATAAATCAACTGGACTCGGCTGTTCAGCTCCAGCAGCAGTTCAGCCTCTCACTGCCTCACTCCCTGTAATGCTTCCTTCAGGTTGCCCTTTCACCCCACTGCTCCCAGCTCCGGGTGATGTATGGAAGACATTTTAAAGCAGGCGGCCCACACGTGGTGATAATGGCCCAAGACCTGATCCTCGTGCTGTGGGCCCCGGCTTGGAAATGTCATTCCTCAGCGAGCTGTAGAGGCAAAGGGGGAGGAGTTCAGTTTAGAGCGGAGGACATGAATCACCGACTGCTGTGGCCTCTGTGACCTGAAGCTGTATATCTGAGGACTCCTCTGTGTCATCTAGTTACTTTCATCCTGAGAATAGTCCTGAGCCGGGGCATTAAACGTCACCGTCCGCTGATTAATGGCGGTCAGGGCCGTTTCAACCAAATTGAAACTGAAACCAAATGAAGGTATAAAAAGAGAGTCATGGTCCGGAGAACAGACCAAAGGGGGTGGAGCCAAATGCAGACAAACACGGGGAACAGATGGATTATTATTGGTGATTTAATAAAGAAAACGTCCAAAACAAAACATACATGGCAGCTGAGTCTAAAAACTAGTACCTGTCCCAAAAACAGAAACAGGTAAAAATGACAAACAAAAGGATCATATAAATAAAAAAAAACGAAATAACTGCACGAGGGATACAAACAGTCACACCGACAACCAACAGACAAAAGACAGAACTATGTACACAAGAAACTAATGGAACACAAAGACACATGTGGGCAGTCTTAAAGCTGACTGGTGGAAGAAACACAAGGGAACAAAGCAAATCTGACGAGACTAATGCAACACAGGTGATCCACAGGAAAAAAGACAGGAAGTCATACAAACACAGGACCAGACAGCAACCGCCGGTTCTGCCGAGTCATGCCAATGCAAAAAGAAGTCTGGTTGTGTAGAAGTCTATGAGAAAATGACTCTACTTCTCTCTTGATTTATTCCCTCAGTAAACATTGTAAACATGAGTTTATGGTCTCAATCTCTAGTTTCAAGTCTTCTTCAATACAGCATGATGTTCATTTAGTAAATGATGCTCCATTTAGAGTCAAACAGACCATAAAGCAGGGGATGCTTTAGGGCGGGGCTACACACTGATTGACAGGTCCACACCAGAGACGTATACGGCGTCTCTACGTCACTCCTCCTCAGTCCATATATGGTCACTTCCTGTTCACTGGTTGCGAAAAACAACAACATGGCGACAGCTGTGATCCAAGATGGCGACGGAGAAATCGCGGCTTCAGAACATCAGTCCACAAACCAATGGGTGACGTCACCATGACTACGTCCACTTCTTATATAAAGTCTATGGACAAAAGATGAATGGAACTTCAAAATAAAACAGGAAACAAACTAAACAAAAAGCAAGATCATGACACAGAGAATGCAGAGCGTGTAATCAGAGAGAGAACAGTTTGTTACCTCTGGTGGAGTTTAACTGTGAGCCTTCACACATGGTGATTCAGAGATGTCTGCAGGCTCTTTAGCAGCTTGTAGATCTCGTCTGGCCTTTTTCTGACCCGTCCACTTCGACGCCTCTGCACTCTCCATCTTTAGTTTAGAAACTGTTTCACTTGTGTTTTTTATTGACAACTTGAGGCTGTTTGGATGCAGAGAGACAGACAATCAGGAGAGCACAAAGCCTCTAGGAAGACATACTGGAGATGTTTCTATGAGGACTCGTCTGTAGGTCAGTGACTATGTACGTCATGGTTATTTTAAGGCACAGCCTGATTAAATGCAGCTTTACACTTGGTCCAGACTGAATGTCTCAACAACTATTGAATACAATTCTGTTCAGACATTCACAGTCCCCAGACAATGACTACGTATACATGCACGAAATATTCAGTTTTTTGCCTTTATTCCGAAAAACCCCAATATTCCTTATAAGCTGTTTACATGACTAATAAAATAGATATCATATTATATTCTTGTTTACATGCAGCTGTGTATATTCAGATTAACGACTCCATGACTCATCTTTATCACCAGTGAATCCCACGTTGTCGCCATTCTCTTCTGTTTTTGACGGGTCGATATCCTAACAATTCGTTTATCACGTCTAAATAAGGAAAAGTAGAACATCAGAAGCCAAACTATGTTTTTATCAAAGAGTTACAGAGGTGGAGGACTTGTTGGACTGTGTGAATCCTCCTCCCTCTTTCATTCCTTCAAACACCTTCTCCAAAAGGTCGGCGTTGAGATATTTGTTCATATCCAAAAACCTGTTGATATCCAAGTCCTTCATGATGTTTAACAGTCGGAGTGTTTCTCCTTCTCTTCTTCTGGACATGCATCTCTGCTCCAGCTTTACAAACTGCTGGCTAGTTGTTTTGTGTTCAACGCACAGAGCTGCTGGTAAACAGGAAGGAGACAAAGACACCTCTATAGAGACTCAACAAGAACGATCCTAAAACCTGAAATATCAACATATCACATGTTTTCATCTGAAGATGATCCAGCATTCAGGATATGATGTTTATATATATATATAGAGTCATATTGGGAATAATAATGGAATATGAGTGTCCTTGTAAACGTAGTCAAAGAACAGTAAAATGTCTCAATAATTATTGGATGGATTGTGATGAGAAGTGGTTCATCATTCATGCTCCTCTCAGGATGAATTGTAACAGTTTTGATCCTCTGACTTTTCATCTAGCGCCATCATCAAGTCACCTTTTTGATTTGTCTTTGGTTTTGTACCAAACACCTGCAGTACTAAGGGAATTCCCATCAGCCTCAGCTGTATTTTGCGTTTACTGCTAATTCGCAAATGTTAGCATGCTAACACGCTAGACTAAGATGGTGAACATTACGCCTGCTAAACATCAGCATGTTAGCTTTGTCATCGTTAGCGTGGCTGTAGACCCGTTGACTGGACGTCTTGTTTGCAGACACCAGCCGGCGGCCTGGACTCTGTCCTGCACTGAGGCTGCTTCAACTCTCCCAAGATGCACCAGAGACGCTCTGATTGCTGACTGGGGATCCAGAGCTCAGACTGCAGGAGGTTCAGGATGATTTATCACTAATTCACTGACAGTCTGAGGATAAATCTGGTTTGTGCCTCGGTCAGGGCCGATGGTACAGAATGGTAATGAGAGCAGTTTAGGGATACAAACTGCTGGCAGAAGCATCATCGCCTTTTCAAATCAGTTTATTCTTTATGGACTCTAATAGGCAATTTGATTTCCATACAAATCTATATTTCATAGTTTTGTCCATCATTTATGTCAGTAATAATATCATCCTCACTGAGTTTATTGCAAGAGCTAAGAAGTGTTTCCAGCCTCAGACCTCTTTTCCAACATGGACCTGACAACTTGCCGCACTGGGTGAGTCAGACAAAACATGAAATCACAAAAGTTTTCTGAGAAGAAGGGGGCCAAAGAGATGCAGGTCTCCAAAGTTAAGAAACAAAAGTGGTGACGAGTATCGTTGTTTGTGTTTAATGGACGGCCAAGATGAAGTAAAGGTTTGTTCAAAGTGTTTAAATAATACAATAGTACAAGTCTAAAGAGTAAGTTAGCATCATGAGCCTACATTTTGTAGCATCTCTTTTATTCGTGGTGGTAAAAATAAACTCTCAATTTAAATATTTATTTTAACACTGTTTAAAATGACCGTGTGATACAAAAATATACATGTAGTTCAGCTATTCTCCTTCTTCTTTGAATGTGAATACTGTGCATTACATTTTTTTCTGCTCATAAATATTTTATATTGGTATTAATGTTTCTTTGAAAGTTGATATTTTTTGCAGCACAACCAAATCATCCTCTCCTGAATTATTTAATAGCTAATCAGTAATTCATTTTTTATTGGCCTTTGCCCAGTCGACTTATGGCCCATTCTGCGTCTATAAATCATCCGGTCGGATTTTTTAATGATCTGGTGCATATGCCAATAAAAGGTTCACACATTTTATTACTTTGATTGTAAAATGAAACAAGGGCCAAAATTATGAGCAAAAGTACAACCTACAAATATTTAATGATTCTATGAAAGACCAAATGTGCAGGTATCAGCCAGTTAGGTGTACAGATGCTTTCCTTCTCTTCAGGGGACTAATGAAAGTGGTAAAGTTACAACTCGTGAAAAAGTTAACTAATAAATAGTTTTTTCAAATACTAGTCCTGCTGTGGTAGTATTTTTGCCTCTCCAACAATTCAGAAGGTTTTTGTATGTAAAAAAAACCCCAATGACTCCTGATTATTTTACCAGCTAATTATTACATCAACTAGAAGAAATACATTTTATCTTAATTTTTTGAATGTTTTCTTTTGGGAAAATATAATTATTTCCACATAAAACAACATATGTTGGCAGACATGGCCTCCGGGTCCCTCAGGGCTTTACTAAGGTCCCACCCCTTTCTCTCATTTTGAAACTTCATCCTTTACTCACCATTATTGAAAGAGAAATTACATTTGAGACATTTAACTAAAAGATCTGATGAGCTATAGTACTTTATCAGCTGTTTTGCAGCATCCATTTTTGTATAACCCTCCACTGCTCTACATCGGAAGAGTGGCTTGCAGACCCTTATGAGACAGGAATCAAACTTACAAATACATCATTTGAGAACACTGTGCCAACTTGCAAATTTCCCCGCTGTGGGACTATCCAGCTAAAGTGGTTCACCAACTAGCCCTGTAAGTATTCACTACATCACCAAGCTTCAAGAAATCATATTTCACAAAAAAGTGTTGAGAAACTGTCCAGTGCGACTCGGCCTGCAGCCATACATGTGCTACTATGCAGATGACACGCTTCTATATTTTCCTACTAAAACTGACAGGTGATCGTTTCCTTTGTGAACTAAAAGTTGAGCAATATTTAACATGTGACGTTCTGAAGAAAGTCATTTTAAGCCAAGCCATGATGTTTTTCTACTTACTAAGAGGTTTTGGTGCGTTGACATAACTGCCACTATTTCAGAATGTTAACCACACGTGAAACTTTGGGTAAAGATACTACGCAAAGGGACCTACCTTCATATTTGGCCCCTTTGGTAGAAGCATTGGAGCTTTCTGCTCAAGAGGCAAAATACGACGGGTAGTGTTTGGATCACATTTAATCATTACTCGCTCAGATGCTCCAAAAGGATTTTTTAATTACCTCTAACAGGTGTTACTAAATAACCAGAAGATGCAGTTATCTGCTTGCTAACCATTTCATTTTAAATTGTCTATAGCCCTTTTTATTTATCTATTGTGCCAAGGAAGACTATTTTCTCTCATTCCCAGTCGTCATGGATTGTACAATCTGTCACCACTTAAGATTCACTGTTTTCCAGGAAGTGTCCACTTTATTGTATCAATGCAGACGTCCAAATTATCTCTAACCTGGAGTGACCCGGGTCCTGGTCCTGCTGATTTTCACACAGTCTAATGTCAATGTGATTAACTGTGATTGTGCTTCCCCTTCAGGGCTCATATGGCTGAGCGAGGTGTTGATGTCCATAATACAACACACATACTTCTCACAGCTGGAGGGAAGTAAAAAAAGAAAACGGGTTGCAACAGCTGTGGTGACACAATAACATGTAATGGAAGAAAGTCCAGCTCTCTAATAACCTGACACACCAGATGGTTTGTAACACAGAACCATCTGATACGTCTTGAAAAGGGACAGGCATTTTTTTTAAATTGATGTTTTCCATCTAGAGGAGACGTCAGTGTTGTTCTTTGTTCTTCTTTCTATGAAAAAAATACTCTCCGGTTCTGATAGAACTGATGCTATTGCAGCATTTATGCCAACATCTTTGAGATCCACCATTGTTGTTTAGAACGACGGCTGACAAGATGGATTTTTTTGTGTGATCCTGCCATTCTCGCGTGGTTTCATGACATTGAAAGAATCTAGCTGACATGCATGATAAGTCTCTAGGGGACAGTGAACCAACATCAAGCAAGCATCAGTCAACATGTGTTTTTGAATGAATACAATATCCTAACTCGAGAGTATTTTAGAAGGACCAATATAAAGCCTCAGTGGAGCATAGCAATTGGCCAAAACTAATCTATAGTGAAGACCTCTGATTCAGCTTCCAAAGCCCCTTTCTACCACAGGAACTTTCCTCAGGGACTCGGAACCTTTTGAGGAACTCATTACCTTTCAACCACAAGGACCAGGGTCTAATTAAGTTAAGAGACATTTTACCCCCCAAAAGGCCTTCACTGGTGGGTGGTAGTTCTTTAACTTTCCGGGTGGGATTTGCAGGGATGACCTTTTCTGATAGCTCAGCTAGCAGGACAGAGTTTAGCTACTATTTTAAATTGTTTTAGTTTTTATTCACGGCACATATTTGCTGTATATGTTGTTTATTTTCTTAATTGTATTTTGCTCTTGATAACTGTTTTACTCGAAAACTCATATGCATTAAAACTGTTCCGATGGAGAATTAACATCTTCTTTTCACTTCTTTATTTTATAACCTGCAGGTATTGTTGCGCAATAGAATGAAGCCAGATTAATAAATTACCAGAGCTCTGTGGTTTCTCCCACATGCTTGATTTTAAATAGCATCCCTCTGTCCCGCAGCGTTTCCCTCCCTTTGTCCTCTTCTATTAGAATTCTGCTGAGCAATTTCAGGTAAAATTATTTTCTGAACAGCTCTGTCCTCAGTGTCATCTATTGTACGAGCTCTGCTGCTGCTGCTTCCTCTTCTTCTCTCTCCATGTCCCTGAGGTTCAGTGCCAGGTCAGGTGTTGTTCGTCACTCCGGCAGTGGAGCGAGGTCATTAATAAGAAGCCAGGTAGGTGAAGCCCCAACGCTCACCTCGACTCGGCTCCTTTCAAACTGAACAGCAGGGCAGTCGTCGGGGGAGCGGAGCAATAAGAGGACGTCGCTGTTCACTGCAGTGTTCATGTGGAAATTCTCCACAAAGCTTTAATCAAACAGCACAGGGAATTGACTTTTTCAGACCTGCAGTTCTCCTCTTGGTTAAAAATATTAACGCTTCCTCCTCTTTCTTAATTTCATCAAGCTTCAGGCATTTAAGGGTGTCGGCTTTTTGTGTTTTTTGTGTTTGTTTGGCCCCATATGCTCTTCTGATTTCATGAGCTAGGCAGGACTTCAGAGTTTTAGTTAATTAAACTATTTTTGTTTTTTATGTTGTTTTCTGCACAGAAGTGGATGTAGTCATTGTGACGTCACCCATTGGTTTGTTGACTGAAGTTTTGAAGACTCGAGATTGGGGATTTCACCATCTTGAATACGGTCTTAGCCATCAAAACAGCAGCAGATTATGTTCCTGGTTCCCTTTTTACTGCTGGATCCGTCTGTTTGAAAGCCCCATTAGTGACAGATGAATAAAAGTATGTTGTAGAGGTGATGGAACTGTCTGAGGACTAAAATCTGTTCTGAGGGACGCAGACGAGGCGTTCGGAATAATAATAATAATAGTAATAACAATAATGTTCCCAAACCAAACAGGCTGCAGCTAAACTGCGTTTGAAACACATGAATCCAGTCATGTGATGAGGCTCCATAGATAGTCTGATATAGATGTTTCTGTCTTAATGCATTCAGGGAGGAAATATAAATAACATTCTTACATCTTTATGCTTAGCTGAGATATGAGTCTTTGAATGGACAAAATAAAAAATGACCATAATGCAGTTTAAATGCAAACAAACAATAATAAATGAAGCATGAAGAGCTGAAAACATGAGGTGTGTGTGGAGCGATGAGGAGGCTGTAACCTTCCTCACATCAACACATGAAAGAAACAGAAATGTCAGATTTCTATCTTTGAAGGAGCTCTTTAAGCGGACATTGTTGTCGTGATGTCACCCATCGGTTTGTTGACTGATGTTTTGAAGCTTAAAGTCCGTCATTTAGGCCGTCGCCATCTTGTTGTTTTTTGCAACCAGTGAACAGGAAGTGACCATATATGGACTGAGGAGGAGTGACGTAGAGACGCCGTATACGTCTCTGGTGTGGACCTGTCAATCAGTGTGTAGCCCCGCCCTAAAGCATCCCCTGCTTTATGGTCTGTTTGACTCTAAATGGAGCATCATTTACTAAATGAACATCATGCTGTATTGAAGAAGACTTGAAACTAGAGATTGAGACCATAAACTCATGTTTACAATGTTTACTGAGGGAATAAATCAAGAGAGAAGTAGAGTCATTTTCTCATAGACTTCTATACAACCAGAGGAGTCGCCCCCTGGTGGACAGCAGAGAGAATGCAGCTTTAAGACACTTCTGCATCGGCTTCACTCTGCAAAACTTCAGGTTTTCGCCTGATTACAAAACATCTTTTGAGGTTCATGTTAGTGTTTGGTCTCATTTCACCACCTCACATATGAATCAGCAGTGTTCAAATTATCACCTGACACCTTCTAATCCTCCATCTGCTCTCTGAAGATGAACAATACAGTTTAATACATGTTTATACATGATGCTCCAATTATCATGCATTCACAATTCACTCCCAGCTGTTTATAATTGGTACCCAATTCTTAAACAACGTGAGTCCCATCATTGTCACTTGAGGTGCAGATTTAAGCCTTGATTCTCTGTTTGTGGCTCAGCAGCCTGATCACACTCCAGTCAGTTAAATCCACTAAAATATCACAAACAACAAACAAATTCTTTAGCGTTTTTATTTGTGGTTATATTTTCTAACGGCTATTTCCAGTGTGATAAAAAGACTTCTACATGAAGGCAATGCTTCATGATTAGAGGATGCCAGAACAACAGATGGAGAGAAGCCGTCCAGACTGTTCATACCTTTCTTCAGTGAAACCTGGCAGCTCTTTGTCTGAGCATTAAAGCTCCAGGTGTCACAGGACGAGCTGTGGTTTCTCTCTGCTCAGCTCTGAGTTCAGACGAACACAATGATCTCTGGTTTACTGAGAGAGACTCAGAAGCTACGATACCAACCATCATACAGCAGATTTATAATGATTTAATGTAGCTTTTTATGAGAGTTGGAGTCCTAAAAAAAAAGAAAATGAGGCTGAAACGAGGGAATATTGTGTAATTATGAAATGATTATGTGTGCAATATAAGTGCATGTTTACATCCCTAAAGTCAATAAACAACATTAGCCTTTAATAGAAGCCTGAGTTTGCATCGAGCCAATTGAACCCCCAAAACGACACAAACAACCTACTGTGGGGTAAATATGGATAATCATATTTTCTGTCAAGGCACTGCAGAACGTTCCCATAGACCGTTTACAGCTATAACTACAAAAAGTAATGCACTGTTATAATTGGCATATAACCCACATAATCAATATGTATTCACATAATTGTGATCAAGCAATAATCCATCTCGTAATGTGTTTGTGTCCGGACCATTCAGGTGTGTTTTACCCTGCTTTATGGTCTGTTTGACTCTAAATGCAGCATCATTTACTAAATGAACATCATGCTGTATTGAAGAAGACTTGAAACTAGAGATTGAGACCATAAACTCATGTTTACAATGTTTACTGAGGGAATAAATCAAGAGAGAAGTAGAGTCATTTTCTCATAGACTTCTATACAACCAGAGGAGTCGCCCCCTGGTGGACAGGAGAGAGAATGCAAGTTTTAAGAAATGAAGCATCAGTTTCACTCGGCCAACCCGGAGGTTTCCGACTGGTTGGTTCTAAACAAAAATGGCTGCTCCTGAAGAGGTTAGTGTAGATTCATCTACAGCATCAATTACATCATTTCTTAATTGAAAGACGAATGAAGAACGACACTGAAGGCTTTTCTTCATGGAAAGATGTTTTTTCTGTCTTCTCCCGACTGGCTTCAGTAAGAGTTTGATTGACAGATTCAACCAATCACCTGCCATATATTTTTGGAAAGTGCCTGCCCTTTTCCAAACAGCTTCTCAGATGGTTCCGTTTAAAAAAAAAGATCTGGTGTGTTAGGTTATGAATAAATAGCAGAATAAATAATAAAGATGAAAGTCACCCACAAGAAGCTGTGTGGGAGAGACTCCAGTCTGCTGCTGTTTCAATGGTGACATTGAAATAAAATGACAAAGGAATCCACGCTCTAATATATAACTGTTTATAACCGTTAGTATCAACACGTAACTACAGTGCACCTCAGGTAAGAGGGATTTCTTTCAAATGACCTTTTATGCATTTAATGACAATTATGTCTACATTTTAGATCCAGATTTGATTCATCTGTTGAAATTGGCAGAAGTGCAAAAAGCATGCTTTCTTCCTGCCACTTTTATTTATTTAATCTGTAAAAGGAAGGGTTTTTTGTTTTTATTAAAATTTTAAATGTACAGCACTTTGAGCTACATTGTCTGTATGAAATGTGCTGAACAAATAAAGTTTATTATTATATTATTATTATGTGACATCTTAAGAGTGTTGAACACACAGTAGCAATCTGACAGAAGAAGAGAGTAAATATTTCATAATTGTTTACATCCTTTACTTGTCGTTGGGAGCATCAGTTTTATGAGGACAGGTCATCACACCATCCTGTCCGTCCTATAAATCATTCCCTCTCTGGTGTGAAGATGTGAACGCTGACTTCCTGTCAAAAAGCCACTTGTCTGACATTTAGTCTCCTGCATCCCCAAAGGAGGAGGGAGGTGTGAGCTGTGTGTGTTTGTTGTGTGTTTGTTGTTGTGTGTGTGTTTGTTGTGGGGGGGTGATGAAAGGCGTCACGGTGCTTCCTGTCACTCAGATGAGCCGGTGTATGAAGACGACCTTTCCCCGACCTTTTGGTGGTGGACAGCTATTGCTCGGCCTCCGTCAGGATAATGACCTGTCAGACTGACGAGCCTGAGAGCGCCGGACTGTGACAGGCATGATACCGTACACACACACACACACACACACACACACACACACACACACACACACACACACACACACACACACACACACACACACACACACACAAACACAAACACAAACACACGAGCAAATGTCATCATGAGATCGCCATTCAGACGTACAAGATGTGAACAACTTAAAAGTCCACGTTTCTGTCCAATAAAGACTCAAAAAAACCAAACTGGGAAGACAACTGGTGTTTCTACTGGTCCATCTGTTGTCAGAAGGCTCTGGAGGAGGAATTGTGACGGATCGGGCCGGTCAATCATGATATCAGCTGTTTAGATCAGCTGGTCTCTTCTGTCCAATAGCACAGCAACACAATTACATCGTTAGCCTATCACCATGCTGCTGCCTCCAGCCCCTCCAGTGGAGGGTCAAACAAACAAATAACTTTCAACCAGGAGACCAGTGTTCATGTCCAAAAAATGTTGTTGATGAATTTTGAAGGTACGTTCGTGTTGTCTCTGTATGTTGAATGTTCTGATGAAACTTCTCAACTCTGAGAAGTTTCCCCGTCTTTCCTATTTTCTTCATGGTTTGAGGGCAACGTTCTGCAGGTTTAACGGGGGGAAAGTTGTCCATCGTTCTCTAAGTTTGTCCTCCATGAGGCTGAAGGTTGATGTTTGGCCCACAGCTACACCCGTCTTCACCCAAACATTGAGACACAAAATGTCATCAAACAAAGGAAGCACTGCAGCTCCTCTGCTGAGTCAGCATCCTCCTCTCTCTGAACAAGAGGAGGAGGAGAGGCGACAGATAGAAGAGGAAACTGCTGTGTCTTGGTTTTGATAACCAGCCAACAAAAACTGCTGAACCTCTCATCTGGGGACGTCGGCGGCGTGGAGTAATGTGTTTCCTGCGTCGGGTTTCTGCCTCCATAAGACAGTCAGACGGAGACGCTAATCCATCTTCATCTGTTACGGCTGCAGCGCTGCGTTCAAAGCACGGCCTCTGGAGGGAAATACAAACACACACACACACACACACACACACACACACACACACACACACACACACACTAACACACACACTCCTGTGGGTTTGCTGAGACGATGAAATTTGGTTAAAAACGTCCTCTTGCATTTTGGGATGCAGAGTGACCCCCTCCACTAATCCTGAGTCTTATGATATGATAACTCGCCGCATCATCAAATTTCTGGAGCAGTTATGATTGCTGATTAAGAAAAAAACAGGAAATGAATTTGATCGTGGCTTCAGATGATTCGGGGGCTTTGAGACATGAAGCGTTACAGAATCAGAACTTAAGGATTCTGATCTTAGAGGGTCCAAGAATCCTGGTAATCTACTGGAAAACAAAGCAGGTCTGTAGCCACGAGTTCATTTTGTTTTGTGATGTGTCAGATATCTCTCTCTCCTCCCCTCCAACAGGTGGTGCCCTAGGATTGGTCCATTGGAAGGAGTTGGGGCTTCTAGAACCACTTCATAGAAATCTTTTTAGTTCAAACAGCAAACAGGTTGAATGAAAATCTTTTGCATTCGGTCAGCGCAACGATGTAATACATAGAGTTATGGGTTGAAAGTTATAACAAGGAGACAAACTCCGGTTCTGAAAAGTGAAGTCAGAGCTTCAAGTCTTAAAGCTGCATTCTCTCTGCTGTCCACCAGGGGGCGACTCCTCTGGTTGTATAGAAGTCTATGAGAAAATGACTCTACTTCTCTCTTGATTTATTCCCTCAGTAAACATTGTAAACATGAGTTTATGGTCTCAATCTCTAGTTTCAAGTCTTCTTCAATACAGCATGATGTTCATTTAGTAAATGATGCTCCATTTAGAGTCAAACAGACCATAAAGCAGGGGATGCTTTAGGGCGGGGCTACACACTGATTGACAGGTCCACACCAGAGACGTATACGGCGTCTCTACGTCACTCCTCCTCACTCCATATATGGTCACTTCCTGTTCACTGGTTGCAAAAAACAACAAGATGGCGACGGCCTAAATGACGGACTTTAAGCTTCAAAACATCAGTCAACAAACCGATGGGTGACATCACGACAACAATGTCCGCTTAAAGAGCTCCTTCAAAGATAGAAATCTGACATTTCTGTTTCTTTCATGTGTTGATGTGAGGAAGGTTACAGCCTCCTCATCGCTCCACACACACCTCATGTTTTCAGCTCTTCATGCTTCATTTATTATTGTTTGTTTGCATTTAAACTGCATTATGGTCATTTTTTATTTTGTCCATTCAAAGACTCATATCTCAGCTAAGCATAAAGATGTAAGAATGTTATTTATATTTCCTCCCTGAATGCATTAAGACAGAAACATCTATATCAGACTATCTATGGAGCCTCATCACATGACTGGATTCATGTGTTTCAAACGCAGTTTAGCTGCAGCCTGTTTGGTTTGGGAACATTATTGTTATTACTATTATTATTATTATTATTCCGAACGCCTCGTCTGCGTCCCTCAGAACAGATTTTAGTCCTCAGACAGTTCCATCACCTCTACAACATACTTTTATTCATCTGTCACTAATGGGGCTTTCAAACAGACGGATCCAGCAGTAAAAAGGGAACCAGGAACATAATCTGCTGCTGTTTTGCTCGTAGATCATGAAAATGTTCTCATAACTCTTATGAGGACTCTTTTAAACCGGGCCAGGCTGGATCTTTCCTTTCCCATGTGGATCCTGGAGGTCTGAGGGTTCTTTCAGACCAAACCTGCATCAGACGGATTAAATGTTACCAACACACCGATAGTTTGAGTCTAGATTCGTTCTCCTCTTCTGGCACTAAAATGCCCAAAAATAATTAAGAAAGAAAAATGAAATCAACCACATGGAGTCAGTGACTTGATTGTTGGTGGAAATGTGAACCAGTGAGCTTCTAATTGTCTTCATCAGCCAATCAGAGCTGGATGCTGAACGACGCGGTGTAATAACTCAGCCGTGTAATTAGAGGCATGTTTCGCTCTGATCGTCCTGATTTCACCAAATCATCTCCATTATTCTTCATTTTCCTCATCTCCTGTCTGCACAGATGCAAAATGACAAATTAGAAAAGAGATGAACTGAAATGATTAGTTTTGCACGTGAATCATGAAATATTGCAACAAGAAGAGAGAAAAGGAACAACAGAATGTGACACACACACATCTGTATATATATATATATATATATATATATATATTCTTATGTGCGTCTTTGAAAGAACCTAAGAAGGTAATTGTACCATACTGTATTTAAAGTGTTGGATGATTGAAGGTACATCAAGTCTTTACACTGTTCACCTTTTGGACACATGTTTAGCTGAAATGATGCCAAATATGCTTAATTTCTTTCAAAAATATTTAGTTGTAGGCATTAAAGTGATTATTTATGTAATCTCATTATTTTAATATTGTAGTGTCCATTCGCAGTGGGCCGATTGCTTGGCCCAAGGAAGTGCTGTTTGCAGCGTTGTAGAGTTGTGTTCAGTTGGTTTGGTTGAAACCATTGAGTGTCTATAAGAAGTAATACTGGACACGTTGGAGGGAAGGGAGGCACGGGAGAACCAGAACCAGGACTGTCAGACCCTAATGAAGCCCCGCCCTTTACCGCTGTCTGTTTGTTTATTATTATTGTCAAAATTGCACCAAATTCAACACGGCACTCCCTCAGGTCCCCAGAAATACCCCCCCCAAGTATGAAGTAGACCAGATGAACGTTTTATTTACTTTACTTATTGTGATATTTATATTGATTATACTCTTTTTCTGCTTCTGTCGTGACACAACATACCTGCATGTTGACAGATATGTTTGTAACACTAATCTCTTCACACTCACTTCACCAGAGTCCAACAGCAGACTGAGAGCTCGTTAGCCTGTCGGTGCTAATCTGTCAAACCTCTAGTGGTTCAGGAAACTTTAGCTTTCATGAGTCGCAGTTGCCAAATGAATAATCTCTCTTGAATTTAAGCCAACCCTGATTACGAGTGGACGACATAAATAAAACATGAATAAAACATGAATAAAACATGAATAAAACATGAATAAAACAATGAAAATTTTAGCAAATTCTAAAGGTATTGTCATTGTAATACAACTGTATTTTGCCTTTGTTCCATCACATGAACTGGTGGACTGAGCTGTGTGCTGGTTTCCATATCTTTAGATCAGCTCCAGGCTGTTAACACAACAGTGTTTAGGCTCCTCCTGCTCTTCACTGGTGGTGAGAAAGTCAAACTCAGTCCTCATTCTTGACGTTTACCTTCAAAAGCACGTTTTATATTTTCAAAATACCTCAGGTAAAGTGTCACGTTGGTCTTTATTTAGCGGAATGGCTCAAAGGCGTCCATGGTTTGGTTCTTTCAGTCCAGTTCTCAGAGACGTTCATTTGAACATGGAGAGATTTCCACTGCTTTCAATCTTCCATCTTGAAGCATTCATTGGCTGTGTCATTTCTGCTGTAAAGATGACTGCAAACATTTTCCACTTGTAAGAAATATATTTCCATCATGGCAGCGACAACGTATACGAGCAGCTCTTCACAAACTCCTGTAGGTTTAAACTTCATTGAACACCAAGCAGATGCACTTACACTGAATAATTCATTCATTCTGCAGACTGATGTGTGTTCCTTTATGCCTCTTTACGGTTCAGTGGCAGCGTTGAATCTTTAGAAGGTCTCAGAGAAAACTGCCATCTAAACATCTTCCTGTGGCTGTCAGGGCTCCACACTCTGCTGACAGATTTAAAGGAGACATTAAACTTCTCGTGTTCTCAGACGTCTGAGCTGAATACTTTTTATTGAACATCTCTAAGTGGACGACGCCCGGCCAATGATTGAGACACAACGATGGCAGATCTATGTCCTCTATTGTGCTCTACCTGGTGCCTTTGAATGGAGAGGGAAGACGTGGGAGGATGAAAGGAGGATGGAAGGAGATAAAAAGATGTGTGTCTTAATCTCAGTCTCTTTAGGATCACATTGATTTATTCCTTAAAAACATGGACTGCTGAACGACAGCTATTATTTCCTCACCAGAAAGAAAGGAGAGGATGGAAAAGTCAGAGGAGAATATTTAAAGATTGAACCGCAAGATCTTCTGCTACGAAAAAGTAAGACAAAACAAATAACCACAAAGACACACAGATAACTACAAAGAGACACAAAAAAACTACAAAGTAAGACAAAACAACCACAAAGTAACATAAAATGACCAAAAACAGACACAAATAACTACAAAAAGATGCAAAACAACCACAAAGAGATGCCATACAACTACAAAGTAACACAAAACAACTACAAAAACACAAAACAACTACAAAGAGACACAAAATGACCAAACAGACTCAAAATGTCTACAAAAAAGGGCAAAACAGAGTTCCAAAACAATTACAAATCCACACACACTACTACAAAGAGACACAAAAAATAAAACAATGAAGGAATGCGTAATGCTATTCATCATATTCATGTGATATTCATGGGGCTAAACGACTATACAGTGTGTGTCTTGCTACTATGACTAATGGTCCAATGAGAAGAGACTCGCTGACTGCTGCTGTTTCTTAATTTACCTAAAACTATCCAACATCTCTTTTGTGTTGAAGTTTATTTTGGACTCTATACCTCTACCAAAAGCTTTCCTGGTGAGAAAATGCATGTGTCATTCTCTAAAGTTGAATTGTACATGAAAGATTCATGTGGGTTAACGTAGCCTTCCCAAGCTTACCCACAGATCAAAGTGATTCCAATGAAAAATACTTTATTTTGCCAAAAAATGCCACTCTAACCTGAAGGCTGTACACAACTTTATTGTATCCAATATCAATCCATCTGTGGTGTTGAGTCCTCAATACTTCCACACAAGACGAACACATCATTAAAGGTCAAATGGATTTTTCCACTTTCAAATGGTAGTTTACATTTAAAAGGAAAAGTGACCACAACCCAAAGCTCCTACTCTATTTCTCTCTAGTTGTATACTGTTATTGTGTGTTGGGCTCTGAGTTTTTTCAAAGCATCAGTGAGCACACAAAGTAAGATTGACTGAAAAGCTTTTTATAAATGAGCATTTAAAGCTTTTTTGTCTTTTAAAGGTGTTATTGTAGATTGAAACATTAGTGCACCAGGTAGCTCAACCAAATCAACTTGTTAAGAACAGACACGCTGTCCACATCGACCATTTTCTTAAGAAGGCAATCCACCCAACATGGTGAAAGGTCGCCTGACACAAGACAACTTAGGTCGTGGTTACACTGGTCTTTTCAATGCGACTATTGAGATCGAATACGTCAGATCTGTTCACATTTGAAACTTCATTGCAGCCTGCCTGATCGGATATGTTTCGTGGTCAATAGAGTTCATTTTCTACGAATGCTTTGTTAAATTTGCAGCTTCCACTTCCTCCCTTCACTGTAAGAAAACTAGTTTTATTCAAGAAAAGGCGCAAACAAAGCTCTGATAATTTGGTGATTAATCATTTCCCGCTTTATTTTGTTATCTGAATGCTTTTATTTTGAGGAAATGTTGTGCTTTAAGGTCAAATGTTACTTAACAGCTAGAGACCTTTGTTTGATAAATTGTCATTTTTGTCGTCATGTTGTCTTCACCTCACTGAGATCAGAACCCAATGTGAGCCAGACCACCTCGGTATGTGGTCTGGCTGATCCGATCCCAAAGAGATAAAGATCGATCTGGGAGCGTACAGACCTGACAGTTGATGCGTCCTTTCATGATCGGATGACGAAAGTCGCATTGAGAAGACGAGTTACCAGCTTTAGTTTGAATGTAATAAAGACATAAAGTTCTGCTGTGTTTGAACAGCGAACACAACAAAGACTTGTGAATAACAACGAGACACAACTGCTACTGATTCCATGTCTGAGACAGAGGAGCTGCGTTTTATTCCTCCGTGTCTTCTCACTTTGAAAAACAAACACTCACCAAAACTATTCATTATGTTTCAAATCGGCTGCTTTAACAGCCCCAATTATGCTTCTTTTCTCCCCTCTGGTTGTATTTCTTCACTTTAGAACGTTGTTGTTTTTGTCTTGATACTCCACACAAACACCACCCACACTGTTTCTGACACCACACACACACATACACACACACTTTCTCTGCCAGTTAGTTTTTCTCCTGCAGGCTTTTTTGAAATAGGAATTTGTACTTATTTGTTAACACAAAATTAGGCTAAATGAGAAAAATAATAAGTGTAGATTGCAGGGTTTAGAACTAGGCGGGTGCAGAATAATGTCCTCGTTTAGAGACAATATCTACAATGTTTGTTTTCTGCTCTACAGTGTCCAGAGTGAAGGCTGCTTTCACCACCATAAGGTATTTGATAAGATACTATTAGGTGTAAGTAGACCAGCACGTACAGATACATCAAAAAACATCAAGGCCACGCCCCTTTTTGGGCAAAAAAATAAAAAATAGATGTTATGCAATCACACCCATTCAGTGTTTCACTGGTCAGACATCGATATCTGAATGACGTCAGGCATCGAGTAAATAACCAACCAGTTAATATCAAACTGTAGACGAGGGTCTGTACTGCTGCAGCCTCCCTCAAGCTAACGTTAGCCATCCATCAGTGTCACAAGCATCGTCATGGATTTACCAAACTGACAGGAATATTCACTATATTAGTGTAAAAGACTCAGTTAACACAACAGCTTTTGTGGCAGAGACCACATGCTGCAGATGTCCAAAGGTTGGGTTTGAAACCGGGCTGCTGCTTGAAGGACTTAGCCTTGAGGTGCCGCTCTACCACGTGAGATATTTAGGTGCCATGACATCAGTTTCTTTCCATGCTGGTCTGGTCTATAGCTTGGAGCCATCATGCCCCTCTATTTTGTCTTTTTGAGGATATATTCAGAACCAATCGGAAAGGAGCCTTGTTGGTTTCATTGTTGGTGCAACATATGACATAGACACTCTTCTGCATATTGTTTGAATCATTTTGTTTAAAGTCAAAGTTTGGATACAACGGGTTCCCTCTCCAAGGGGTGTGTTGAGGAGGATACTCTGGGTGATGAGGAGGAAGGAGGATACTCTGGGTGATGAGGAGGATACTCTGAGTGACGTATTACTGGTCTGATATGTTATTACAATAACGTGAACATCTGAAGTTTTGAGGCGGGAAACTGAACCGCATTACGTGCCTCAGAAGTGTTCAACCCTTACTTTATCCTATTGTTCTATCTCTCCTTGAGGCACTGCATTATTATGCTGAAGTCAATATGTACATACACAATTGAATGGATGCAAAGCAAAGGCAACTAGGCTGTTTTATTTAGGCTCTTTTACATAAGGACACTCAAACAACTACACAACGTAACTACTATATGCTCTGCAACAGAATACACACATAAATTCCCCTCTCTCTCTCTCTCTTTAACCCGACACACACAGACCTCGACTCGGCTTCTTCTAACCGCCGTCCTGGTTCATAAGAAGAGGAGAGGCGACGTTCTGCTAATCCAGGTTCTCACAAAAGCTACTGGATCAAATTTGTCCCAAAGGGGGTCCGTTTAGGTCCACAGACAGATGTGAAGACAGGCTCGCTCCACGCAACCTGTTGAGTCCTTCTGTCTGCCTCTGACATTTACTGCAGGAAATTGTCTCTTGCCCTAAATATTCATAGCTTTTTAAAAGACATTTTAGTGACGATTGCAAGTGAAGAATTTTGCTATTGAGGCTTTCAGGCGGTCTCAAGTGTCAATCAATGGGTCTCGGACTCCTGGTATTTGGCCCACTGGGCTACCTCAGAGGACCTGTAGACACCACCCAGACCTCCGTCCACAGCAGCTCTGCTCCAACACCAATCATCTCCTCGCTGCTCGCATCCAATTAAACGATTGTTTCAGATGTGTCCGTGGCCCCTGAAGCCCCTCAGTGTGTGTGTGTGTGTGTGTGTGTGTGTGTGTGTGTGTGTGTGTGTGTGTGTGTGTGTGTGTGTGTGTGTGTGTGTGTGTGTGTCAATCTAGTCTTCATTAGACAGTGGACTCTAATTGGCACTGAATGTCATGATGGTGAATTTCATTTAATATATAGTGCAGTGTGATATGGCCGTCTTTGTTAACTCTGTGTGTGTGTGTGTGTGTGTGTGTGTGTGTGTGTGTGTGTGTGTGTGTGTGTGTGTGTTGTGTGTGTGTTCGGCCCACTCTTGACCAGTAATGACGCCGTATGATGGACCGGATTCATCAGGGTGTTGAACTCAAGGCCAATCAGGCGGCTAATGAAGCCGGCGGCCAAACGAGGAGCCGAGTAACGACGACAAACTCTCGGAGCGACTGACCTTGACAGCTTTTTTCTTCTGGCGCCGCCCAGACTGGAAGGTTGCCACGGAGACAATTAAGACGGCAGATGACCGTACCAACGGCGCCCGCGATACCAGAGGTTATGTTTATTTTTCACAAGCTACTTGGTGCAAATACAGGGGGGCTGGTTCAGATTTATTGAGGACATCAGCTTAAATCATGATATTTTAAGTGGACGTGATGAGCTTGATTGTTTTATGAGAGTGTGTGTGTGTGTGTGTGTGTGTGTGTGTGTGTGTGTGTGTGTGTGTGTGTGTGTGTGTGTGTGTGTGTGTGTGTGTGTGTGTGTGTGTGTGTGTGTGTAACCGTACTGACCAGTAATGATTCTGTAAGATGAAACTGATTCGTCAGGGTTTTGAATTTGAGGCCAATCATGCGGCTAATGAAGCCTTTAGCCAAACGAGTAGTAAAACAATAGGACAATGCAGCAGAAACACAACCTAGACTGCTTTCACACACACACACACACACACACACACACACACACACACACACACACACACACACACACACACACACACACACACACACATATCCCAAGCTCAGCTGGTGTGTATGTGTGCGTCCACTGAGTCCATGATTATGGGACAATGGGCACAGAAATCCAAGAGGCCCCAACACGTCTCCTTCATCGGAGTAAGACACAGATTTAATATTGTTGATCCTCGTTTTGTTGTTGTTTAGTGTTTCTTTGTAGTAATGTAATGTAATGTTTATGTTTCTTTGTAGTTGCCACGTATCTCTCTGTGGGTCTGTATCTCTATGAAGTCATTCTGTGTATCTTTGTGGTTGTTTTGTGTCTCTCTGTGTTCATTCTGTTTCTCTTTGAAGTCAACTTGGGTCTATTGTTATTGCTTTGTGTTCCTGTGTTTGTTTTCTCCTTTATCATAGTATTTTGAGTCCATTTAAAGTCTTTTTGTGTCCCTTTGTAGCCGTTTATGTTTGATCGAGGTCATGTTGAGTCTCATCCTGGTTTGTATGTCTCTTTGAGGGTCATTGTGTAGGTGACGGCCACATAGGCCCCTGGTAGACCTGATGTTGACCTTCACCATAACATTTCAGCTCTTTTTCCCGCTCCGCTATCTTTACGTTTCCAGTCGCTAAGCTAAACTAAGCTAACCGTCTTCTAGGTATAGCTGCACATTTAATGGACAGATATGAGTGTCTTTCTGAAAATGTGGACCCATTCCTTTAAGGCTTGCAGCATTACGAAGCGTTTCTTTAATATACATTTAATATCTCCCCGACAGGATTCAACAGCTCTGTGGCGGTGCAATAAAACAGACAGGAGGGGCTTTTTCACGAGCCACTCATCACTCTTTACAAAGTTTCAGAGGACTCCTGGGAAATGTGTTGTGGCTCGGAGCAGACGGCGGCTGCACCAACGCGTCCCGTACCGTCGCAGCAACGAGATCAGCGAGGACGAGTTAAAGTGCTAATGTGAGCCGGGCTGGAGGTGTACAGTCTGTTCCTTCTGATGAGAAAAGTGTTGCTATTACATGTACAGCTATCCTGCAGGTCAGATTGAGAATAATGGAAAAAAATGACTGGTAATTGCGCCTGCATTACTCTCTTCTTTTGATCTCCTCTTTTCTCCTTCCTCCCTGCCCTTTCCTGTTTCTCTTTGACTGTTATTTTCATTTCATCATCGCTCTTCGTTGCGTCGGGTGCATTTGTTCGGCCTCGTCTCTGAACCTCTCCAATTATCTAGAGCCTTTCATCTGGGAGAGAAGCTACAGCCTGATGACCTTTCACTTCAAACGCTTTCTCCACAATGACTTTGGTGTGGACGGTAAGAAGCTGCTCTCAGTACATATAATGATCCAGACATGTTGAAGGAGGGTTCATTTCAGATTGGACCTTAAGTAGTATGTGCATTTCAATCTCTTGAAAACGTGTACTTTGTAGACATAGTGACTAATCAAAAGCGACTTAGAGAGTTCATTCAACCAGATGGGTACAACAACAAAGAATCGTGCATCAAATATGTTGAACTGCTTCAAGGGATTTTGGTTTTCTGGGTCTGAACAGATGAGTTTTCACTCTGTAATTGAATATATGTTCAGTTTCTGCCGTCCTGATACCAATGGAAGCTCGTTCCTGCATCGTGGCACCAGGAAGGCTAACAGTGGTGATTTTCTGGAGCGGTAGCCTTCGTAATCACAGAGTTGGAGGCCAATTGGCAGAAACAGAGCGTTGTAGACAAGCTGGGGTTTACGGTTTGACCGTGTCCTGGATGTAGGACTCATACCAGTGGTCAAAATGCAAAAAGACACAGAAAGCTGGAACGCAGCCTCGGTCAGATTTCACTTTTTGGGAATTTGGCTCAAATTCTCTACACACAGACCAAATAAACCAAACCACTTGGAGAAAACATCTGACTTATCGCTCAAAATAAAGCTCTGTTGTAGGAAACTGACAATCCTTTTTCAAAAAGGCATTCTTGCAACAAAATGCTGTGTGCATGCACCAATTAAATTACTCTTTCAAAGCAGCAACGAAACAGTGATGTACTTTATTCAAAACACTGCGGTTTTTAGTGCTTCGTTTGGCTCTACAATCATTTAAATCTTTACCCCATTTCAAATGAGTCACCAGGAGTTAACCATGGTGACTCATCGTCCTGCCATGTCTTTCTCTCTGCAGTCTTTAGCTGAGTCCCTGATGCTCTCCATGTTTTGAGTATTTGGTTTATTCCCACTGTAGAAAGATACTAAAAGTAGACCCAACAAAAGCCTGCAGTCTACAGCCAACATCAGCATGCTAACATGCTAACAATGGCAACGCTAACATGCTGATGTTCAGCAGTTATAGAGTTCACCTTGTCCATCCATTTAGTTCTGCATGTTAGCATACTTCAGCAAATTCAAAAATCAACTATTTGTCCTGAGAAGAACATGAATGTCTGAACAAAGTTTCATGGGAATCCATCCGACAGTTGTTGAGATATTTCAGTTTGAAGTAGTGGACCAACTGACGGACACATTAGCTACGCTAGCAGAAAGGCTAATAAGGCTAATAAGGCTAATAAGGCTAATAAGGCGCTTTCACAAGCCAACCTTTAGTCTGTTTTAATCAAACTCTGGTGCGTTTCATTTGTGCAGTTGTGAACACATAAATCATACTCTGATTAGAACCAAAACAACCGGTCCAAGACCTCTTGTAGGAAGTGGTATCAAATTGTTTCCAAGGGAATCCCTGAGAACATAATCTGAACCTTTTGAGGAGGTGAACCAAAACACTGGCCTTTGTTAAACGTGAGTGGGAGAGGACTGACTTGATGTTTGCTTGACATCTGGGCTGAAGAAAACATCCATAATATGTCTAAATAAAGTCCACAAAAACAGAGACGTCTATAAAGTCAGACCAGATAAACTGCAGGAGAAGATCAGTGCAAAGTCAAAGTGAAAGAAAACTTCAACGGCAATATTTCAAAGTCTGCATAGACGTGTGTCCCTGCTAATTGCAAACTGATGAATTAGAAAAACTCTTCTGTTTGTAGAGTTTCAAGCTTTTATTGACTGATGTGAAAGTGTTTTAATCAGCGAGCCTTTTGTGTTGAGCGATACCAAAGCAGATGATCCAGAGAGATTGACCTTGCACTCCCATCACTGTCCCTTTCATTCAGAGATCAAGCTACAGTAGAGTCTTCTGCTGGAGGTAATTATGATTGATCTGCCTCTTTTATGAGCTTCGTGCTCTGCAGGTGTCTGATGTGCTCCTGTTGTTGGAGATGAAACACACAAACAAAGAGAAACTCCTGACGGTGTTTCTGGGTGTTTAGTATGCGGCGTGGAGCTCTTTGATAATCTCATCAGCTCTACGGAGTCACCACATTAATTAAACGTGACCTTTTGGAGGCAACAGTTAAGCGAGACGTCTTTACCACTTTAAATTAAAAAGCTCAAAGCTGTTAAACACAATCAATATTTATCATCAGGTGCAGGCGGAGGAATAACTGAAGACATATGACTGTGGAAAGAATCATTCGCTGAGCTGAACAATAACATGAAACCTTTGTGTCCTGAATGAGACACGTAACCTTTGATTAAATAAAGAGCGTTACGTGTTCTGTAATTAAGCACTCAGAGGAGACCAGTAATGACTGTGGAGGGATAATGTCACATGATGTCTGCACCGAGCCACGGCCTCATGGTATTTTACACTTCTTATCGCTACTTCTCTGATGTTAAACGTTTCCTTACAGGATAACTTAGAAACAATGACAAATGAACCTTTTGTGTGTCAGTCCAATGAGGGTTGACTCAGCACAGCAGTATGTTAAAGTTTGAACATCCTCCATGTCCTGCATAGAGGATTCCCTGCATGGAGGATGTTGTCCAAACCTGAGGAGATGTCTTTTCTCATGTGCGTTCCGGAGTGATCACAGTGCACGCCTCCCAGTCCAAATCCATTCAGGGCTACGACAACGAGCTAACGCAAGTAGCTAGCTACAGCTTGATGAAAAGAAATGAAACGTTAATCTGAAAAATGGAAATCTGGACTGTGGAAACGGCAAACATGAAATGTTAAATTGTTTTTGTATTGTGTTCAAGAGTAGTTGTCAATTTGCATGTGATGAATAATAAGGGAAAGATAAAGACAATTCTTTAATAATGAGGTTTGGTGATGATTTATTTCAGGCCATTACTGATTTTTATGTTTTGGCCTCCCTCTTTTGACGACCAGTCTCCTCTGATATTATACTTTAAGACGTGATTATTGTTTAACAAAATGACCTTTTTCTTGTCTCAATTTTAAAAATAATAAACTAGACTGGCAGCTGTAGTTGTGCTCAAAGAGTGCTAGAGATGAAATTGATTCAGTGTAAAATATGTGAAACAACAAAAATATAATATATATAAATGTAAAACATATTTAGATTTGGAAAATAATTAGCTGCCTAATAAATGTTTCCTACTTAAAGTAGCATTTTCCTTAAAGTCTGAAATTTACTGCAATGAAATAAATACATATTTTCAGACGTCTTGATAGCGTTAAAACTTCAGAAATGAACAATGTTTCCATATTTAGAGATTCTGGATCTTTAATGAAGGACAATAAAAAGTGTTTTTAAATAACTGATTAACACTGTGACTGAACTTTTTTTGTGATGAAAACATAAAAACAAATTATTCAAAGCTAAGTATTTTCCAAATTTCTTAAAACTGAAAGAATCTTTAAAGATTACTGGCCTCAGAAATGGGATGAAAATTTGAAGGAGTTTGAACGACACATTTCTTAAATCTGGTCTGTGATCCTGATGAACAGATCCTCTCTTTGAACGCTCTTCCACATCTCCTCCTATCAGTGCTGCCAATTACAGAAACAGGATCTTAATGGAGTTTGTCGGACTCGGTTGATGGGACTCGACGCAGTCGGGGGACAAACAACACTCTAAAAACTAAAAACAGGACTTGATTGCTTCTGGGTTCTCCAGAGTTCTCATCAGTGTCGTCCGATCCACATAAAAACAAAACAGCTAATGAGAGATTAAACGGGAGAAAAACAGCTTTCACACACGCGGCGGTGGGATTTGTGTTCTTCTGCAACATGAAATAATAAGTGGGGAGGGGTTTGAATGTGACGGAAAGTGTCTAAGATGAGAGTTCTTGTATATTTGTGTCTCTCTCGAGGACGGCAGCAGAAGACGAGGAGGATTCGGGTTGATGATTGGCGTTGCCCCCCCGCTGATGTTGGGGTCGAGTCGAGCTCATCTTTGTGTTTGTGTCTCCCTCCTTCATTAAAAATCCATTACAGTCCCGTTAATGGAGACTTAATGAGGACCGGCCTGGTGGAACGTCCTTCATGTGTGGCTCAGAGGAGACTAATCGCCGACTGATTCCCCAATCGGGCCGTTTGGCGGGATGGAGTACATTCACAGACTCGTTTTCTGATGATCGGCGGCGCTATCGCCCCGTGGCGTTCAGTCTGAATACCAGAGGGTGAAAGGTGCGGGGGGTTGATGCTCGCTGGAGGGGAGAACACCGACCTTGAAACCTGGATTTCCTTTAAAAAGAAAGGTATTCCACCTTCCATGCTCCAAATATCCTTTAAAGAGGATGCAATGATCACCAGCGGAGCTCGTTTGGTACGTTAAGACGTGCAGCCGAGCCGCCGCGACCTTCTGGGCGATGACCTGCTGACTACGAGTGGAACAAAACCAGCTCGCTAAAAGTTTGTCTGCTCCTCAACTTTTTCCCTCTCTTTGTGAATTCTGAATGAATGAAGCTTTGTGATGCTTCGGACCCCCCCGTGCTGCTGATTCGTTGACCTGCTCCCATGAAATTTAGTGAAATGAGCACCGCGTCTGAAAATTCAAATAACCTGCACGGCGCTCTGAAAAGTGAGAGGGATTCATTTCACCCACAGCGAGAAGGTTCAAGTTGGAGGAGACGCAGCTGGAGAAGAGGACATGAAGGGTGAGGATGTGCACAACTCTGGGTTCACATGCCTCCTGTTTTCTATTTGTTAGGACAAGTTTCCTTTTGTTGAGTCTGATTCAGGAAGTGAACCTCAACTTTATCACATGGGACCATTGTTGCCTTATTGGGTATTTTTCTGACAGATTCTGCTACTTAATGTTTAAAAGAGCGGCTAAAAATAGTCTTTGTTGTGAGCATATGGCCTAGTTTTTCTACCCTGAAGAGGATGTGAAAAAGGTGTTTTTTTGGAGAGTTTTTCCTTTTCCAATGCGATGGTCAATGCAATTCAGACTCATCCGTATGTAACAGCTACGCTCAGAGCTGGTGATGTGATATAATACACGAGAGCCAACAAAAAAACTAAACAGGTCTCTCACCCAGCAGAAGAGTGTTATTTTGAGGTTACGTCTGTGGTACGGTTTTGTTGTTTATGTACATATTTACTGTACTTATTTAAGCCCAGTCATGATGTTTTTCTTAAACCTAACTGCGACCGTTTCACATCATCTCTGAGGTGTTTAATGTCACAAAAAATTCTCACCTCCTCTGTCCTTAGACCCTCACCTCCTCTGTCCTTACACCCTCACATCCTCTGTCCTTAGACCCTCACATCCTCTGTCCTTAGACCCTCACATCCTCTGTCCTTACACCCTCCATCCTCTGTCCTTCCCCCTCACATCCTCTGTCCTTCCCTCACAGGAAAAACTCCCCTAAAAACCCCTTTAACAGGGAGAAAAAAGGAAGAAACCTCTGGGAGAACGACAGAGGAGGGATCCTTCTCCAGGATGGACAGAATGCAATAGATGTCATGTTTACAGAATGAACAGCATAACAGAGATCATCATCCTACTGAGACTGCAGAAATCCGTGTCCAGATATTTTAGTAAAAGTAGCCGAAACTAAAGTTCTGCTTTCATGTTTTACTTTTACAAAGACTTCTGGATGGCTGGATGGATGGATGGATGGATGGATGGATGGATGGATGGATGGATGGATGGATGGATGGATGGATGGATGGATGGATGGATGGATGGATGGATGGATGGATGGATGGATGAATGGATGGATGGATGGATGGATGGGATGGATGGATGGATGGATGGATGGATGGATGGATGGATGGATGGATGGATGGCTGGATGGATGGATGGATGGCTGGATGGATGGATGGATGGGTCACAAAGCATGTGACATTAAAACCACATCTTATAACTGTCACATTGTTTTCATTGAACCTTTAGGAGAGTCGGTGAAGACAGACGTATAAATCATGTCTAACAGGTTCAGTTTGTTTGTTTGTTCTTCAGAAAAACTACTGACCCGATTTTCATGGAACTTGGTGGAAGGTTGAGGCGTCAGGCCGAGGAAGAAGACATTAGATGTTGGAGCAGAATGAAATCACAGGACAGATAAATGCATCAGAACGGCCTCGTGGAGGGCTGTGCTCTCTGAGTGACTCTAGTTTCTTGTTGCTGATGTTCATGTTCGTGCAGCTGTTTGGTTTCTCTAATCTTTAAAGTGACTCTAACCTTCAGACTAACGCAGAGCAGTAAAAAGTCTTTTCCTTCTGAAATGTGATGGAGCAAAAGTGAAATAACATCAAACTAAAAACACTCTAGGAGCTTTGAATTAAACTGAACTAACCCGTGGACGCAGCAGTGAATTAATATCCATAACAAACATAATAAACACGTGTCTGTTGGTTAACATCCAGCTGCACATGAGAGCTGAGTGAAAGTGTTCCTCCTAAACCTTATTGGCCGTTTGATGGATTATTGGGCTAACGAGCACATTCTTGTTAATTAGCGGCGGATTAGGAGGAGAAGCTGCAGGCGGACGGATGAAGGTGACCTTCGCTTCCATACCTGGAGTCTTCATCACTGCGGGCAGCCGAGCCGCGTGGACGGACTGCAGAGTTCTGAGTTCATTTTCTTTGTGGAGGAAAGAGAAGATGTGAGACTCAGTAAATATATAAAAGAGGAGATTTGTTGGAGATTAATCTCAACCTTGAGTAAAACAATTGTTTGAAAAAGTAGAAAAGAAAGAAGGTGGACTCTGTTTACATCAAGGTGGTTGGTGCTCAAACACGCTCAACGTTGATGGGAAATGTTTTCCTCATGTTGAACTTTTTATGTAAAGATATTGCAGATTATCTGACCAGAGAATTGTGTTTGTCGCTGCTGTTTACATTCATTATTATGCAAATTCAAAAGAATGCACTACAGGAATGTTCTGTTTTTTTATTGTTGTGTTACAAACGGGCTACAACTGAATATCGTTGTGTATCCCTGTAATGCATAAATACAATAAATGATCCTTTCATCCTAGAGTCATGTTACTGCAGCGTCCCTGTGTGACTCTGTCTGACCTCTCTCTCTCTGTCTCCACCTACATGGTAGTTTATTGTCTTTCTACAACACAAAGGTTGTATTCCCTTAATGTGAAACTGAAGAAGGTGTTCTGGAGGAGGAGGAGCTGAGGACAGATCTGCTCTATCGTCTGGAGGTTCAACAGTAGATCTTTTTTTTATCACTACTTTCCAGACGACAGCAGGCTGAACAGGTTGTTAGTGGGTTTAATGTTTAATGTTTGATCATTAGAACCACGGGTTCCTTCAGGAACCATCAGTAGCTAAAGCAGCAGAGCTTCCACAGAGCAGATTGTGTTTTTACATCAAAACGTTTGACAGGACTGAAGCTCAGAACGTCTCAACAACATGGTGTTAAATGACATGCAGAAAGCCTAATATGCATAATAATAGCAGCAATGTCTTTTTTTTTTTATCATGGAAGGTTGTGAAACAGTCACTAAATGCAATGTAGTGGTTTCATGGACCGGGATTGTCCCTATTTTTAAGTCGCTAAGATGAAAACAATGGATATAGGATCTTTTTCCAGGTGAACACATGAATTAGATGAATCCGTCAGGAAGGATGGTTGGATCCAAGAAAGACATTTAACCACCAGAACCTTTTGTGGTTTTGTTTCCTACACCTAACACAGTCGTTTCCTGAGAGCCTGTGTGGATGTAACCAGAGGAAATTTACACGTCTTGTTTGACTTTAGTGGAAAAACACAGGAAAAATAGATTTTATATGAGCTGTTGTATGAGGATGTGCCTGTAGGTAACAGTTAATAACAGTTAATACTTCATCATGTTCTCTGAAGTTAAACTGGAGCTGAACTCTGCTGTCACCTCACCAAGGAACTTCCTGCTTCTACTAACAGATTATAGGAGCATTACTGCTGCAAATCATGAATCCAGCTCCAGGGATTAATCCTGCCCCCCCACCCCACACACACACACACACACACACACACACACACACACACACACACACACACACACACACACACACACACACACACACACACACACACACACACAGTAAAGCAGATCACATTCAGTCTGAATTCCTTCATGGATTCCCTCCCGGCTCACATTTTAAACACACAGAGAGCTTCACTCTCTTCCAGATTCAGCCCCCCCGTCTGCGTTTCCACTGCAGTGTAAATCACATTAAGCTCTAACAGGCGGCTCAGACGAGCACCGCAGCACCACGGGGCCATTACCTGCTCCATTTTAAGAAGATCTGCTCGGTAATAACGGACCCTTTACTGGAAAATGAAGCCACCTGCCTTCCGGACACCGTCGGTAATGTCCACGGAGATTGTTGGATTATTGAGCTTTCCACTGCCACTTCATCTGAGAAACCACACCGAGGAGGAGGAGGAGGAGGAGGAGGAGGAGGAGGAGGAGGAGAAGCTACTGTATGGCTGAACATGAAAAACCTTTATCTATAATCACTGTATCAGAGGTTTAAAACACAGTTTCAGGAGAAGAAGGAAGGAGGATGAGATGGAACTAATCATTCCAGTCTGTCGAAAACACAAAACCTTATTCATTTTAAGTAGATACATTTAATTTTCCTTGCAAAGTTTGAGGGGTTTTTTTGTTCCAAGTTTTCAACTTTCCATTTTTATCTCTGCTAGAAGCTCGAGGGACGAGATGGTCCACCACTTTGGTCCGGTTGAAATTCCATTCAACTGGTGAAGATATTCAGTGTCCCCAGATGACGTGTCCTCATGGACCTCCTGGACTTTTCTGTGTCCTGCACCATCCCAGTGAGCTCCACACATGTTGAGCTGAGGCCTCAGAGATCCGTCCTGCTGCATTAAACATCAGCCAAAGTGTCTGATTCCTGCAGAGTTCACCTCCTCGGGCGGTCGCTCCTCACGGACTCGCTACAAAAACCTGCTGATGCTGAAAAGAACCACAATGCACTTCTGTTTCTGTAGCTGACCGACGTGATGCTCGACGCCCTGAGGGAGGAGGGGGAGGAGGGGAACAGAAGCAGGGCGCTGTCTGAAAGTTGAACCTGTGGGAGGAAGAAAGTTGTTCTGTTTCACAGCAAAGAGACTCTGAGTCTAACTGTAGGACTGTAGGACACAGTGAATGATTCAAGGTGAAGAACGTATCAGAAACATCAACACTCACTGGTGTCATACCATTAATATCCAACAGTCCAACAATATGAAAAATATCCCATCGGAACAAAACCTCTTTTTGTCTGACATCGATGCCTTTTTTAATCAGATGTCTCTCACGGAAACAGAAAGAAGTGCATGGCTTATTATTTTTGCAGATTGATGGTTGGGATTGTTTTCCTTCTACCAGGGAAAGTAAGGAACAATAAGAAGCTTCCAGTAAGGTCTGGAGATGCAGTATTAAAACACAACATAGTAAACTATATTTAACAAGACATATACATTAAAAAGCCGTGTGCTCTTCATGAGGAGGACGTTAATGGACTGGAATCCTGCAGTGGATGGAATACAGATTTAACATGTATTATTCAATCAAGTGAAATACTGTGTTAAGAGCAGGAATGTGGCATCTTTTAAGGTCACAGCCCTTCCTTAACATGTTTAATGATTCCAAACAAACTGGTAAGATTTTAATTTCCAGAACATCAGCAAAAAGGTAATTTACACAACTGTTTCCATTCATCCTCTACTGTTGTGAGAATATTATTGAGTGGATGATGGAGACAAACAGCTGGTGGATTTAATTCTGTGTTCACTGATTTTTATCACATGATGTGAAACAGCCTGAGATTCTCTGAATGATTTTTAAATAACATCTGTTATTTATTATATTCATTAAATAAGTAATATTCAATGTTTACAACAGTAAGTAAGAACAAGCTGTAAAAGCTGGCTGACACTAGTTGATGAAGTGGAGCAGCAAACAGACCAGGTGAGTCCAGTTCACCTCGACGACCTTTGACTCCGCCCCCCCGTCAAACTCATCAGACAACAGGAAGCACCTGCTCGAAATTCTTCCCCTGCAGAATCAGAAAACAAGCCAGATTTCAATTAAAACGTTAGCTATTGTTGCTTCTGTAAATGTGGAAATTGTTTTTTAGCTGCACCTTGAGTTTTTAAAATAAACTAAACGTATAAAAAACAATCTGAAGAATCTCCGTAATCTTTACATCTCAGATGAAGACTGCAATCAGATTCACAATCTGTGAATAATAAGGAGAACATGAACAGCGTGGTGCTTTGTTCAGTCAGATAGAAATAGATATAGATGATGCACAAAGACTGAGATGCTTAAACATTTATTAATCTATCTGTTATCTGGAGAAACAGGGAGAAGAAAAATAAAGCTCTAAACTGAGAAACGATAAATCTATGATATATATTTAATATCAACAGATAATTGAGGATAGTATTTTTTTTAAATGCTTTGTTATATGCAAGACCAGATTATGTATATAAAATAGTGATGTATTGTAATGTTTGAATGTTTGACAAAACAGAAATAAACTAAATGAATGAATGAATTACTTTTGAGATCGTTTGTGGGGATAAAGATTCACAATTAGCCAGAAAAGATGAATATATGGGATGTTTCTGAATGTATAGTCTAGTGTTTCATATGCTGCCGGTACAAAATAATAAAAAAGGAACGAGAACAGGATACGTGAGATTACTCTGCAGAGTTTGGATTCTTGTAGGTTTGCAGGTTTCTTGATTAGCTGATGATCTTCAGCTGTGAGTTCCTAATCTCACATCAATTAAAGGGAGTCAGTCTGTCCAGAACCATGTTGGAGTAACATGTATCTTATCTTATCTTATCTTATCTTATCTTATGAGTCCAGTTTACTTTTATTTGTTGATGAAACTCTGTTAGTAGTTCAGAGTGAAGATCTGAGTTTAGAGTCTTTTACAATTTGAATTCTGTTCTCTTGTTTGTTCCGGTCTTTTTTAGAATGTTTTCTCATTTTCTACTCTACGTGGTTCCGGTCCACATACCTCTCATCTGTCCTCCCTGGTTTATCTCCCTGGTTCCTATGAGGAAGGTCTTGAACATTAAACTTTAGTCCAAGCAGGAAATTTACATTTTAATTGTGAGTTTTGGTTTATTAGAAAAAAATCAGCAACCAAAAATTCAGAGAACTCAACATTAACAAAACTTCCACTGTGATGAGTTTTCTTCTGATATGATGAACTTTGTGTTGATGTGAGCTCAGGTTTACAGCAAAATAAGTACATTAACCACCAAAGATGGAGAGCACAACCAAACAAAGTGACTTTCCAGAACCATGTGCTGTTATTGAGTGAGTAGAATATAAAAATGTCCAGATATTAACATTTATCTGGACGAGAAACACGGTGTGAGACATTACAAGCTAAAAGTCACCGGATGATCAACTCTGTTATGAGTTCATGAACAGAACCTCAGACACCATGAAGAGACTCAGAGGTGTCACTTTATTCACTCTTAACATACAGTCCAGTGGTACTCAACACATTTAATAGCTGGCAGTGTTTTGGTCTAAACTGTGACCGTGTTAACTGGTGACTCTCAGCTCGTACTGATGGTAGATGTTTAAAAGACGGAACATGAAAGTGTCCTCGTTAACGCCTTCAATCAGGTTTAAATATGTGTTTATCATTTATGACAACCAAGATTCTGACAAACGAGCATGAAACAACCAGACATTTAGATGCTGGTAACTTTTTTTATTCAAACGTTTAAAGCTCCTAACTCGTCTTTATTGCTGCAACAAACCAACATGCATATCTTTAATGGCGTCTATAGGAACATGATGTTCTGACTTTAACCCGTGACCTTGTCAGAGTGTCTTCTTGGAGAGAAACTTCAGCCTGCCAGATGCTATAAATGATGCAGCCTGATGAGATTTGAATAATTCAAATGTGAACAGGATCTTCAGTTTCATTGGCCCATAAATGTAGAAATAAAGACTCAGACGGCATGAATGTTTTAACGTTTACATGTCCTGGCTGGAAGTTTCTTCTGTTTGGTCAGCGTTGTTTCTCACCTACAGTGAAACATAAACCATCTCTTCTGCTGCTGCTTTTAGGAGTGTCATCTCTCACCTTAGTTTTCCATCTTAACGCAAACGTTCCTGCACAGAGCGCCGGGGTGGGTCGGAGGCCCATCTGGACGCTGCCGTGACTCCTCCACCATGATGTTCAGGTGGACAGGAGAGGACATGGGACGCCTGCTGGGGGGGCAGGAGGCTGATGGGGGAGAAAGTGACTCAGCGGTTTACTGAACCGATCCACAGCAGAGACACTGTGTGAGCATCATCAATGAGCAGCAGGTTGAGACGAGGACAGCTGGCTCAACGTTGACCCGGACAGGTGTTGAGATGTGGCCTTCAGACTTTAAGATGAAGATCAAACTGTTTTTGGATGATGAGGACATAGTTACAGTGATGTGATGATGAGATGAATGACAGGTTAGAAAAAGGAGGCCTGTTTAGTAGAGATGCTTCTGGACTCACAAGTCTCAACCAGGTGACACCCTCCGGTTCTTAAAGTGAACCCAATGCTTCATGTGTTAAAGCTGCATTATCTCTGCTGTCCACCAGGGGGCGACTCCTCTGGTTGTATAGAAGTCTATGAGAAAATGACTCTACTTCTCTCTTGATTTATTCCCTCAGTAAACATTGTAAACATGAGTTTATGGTCTCAATCTCTAGTTTCAAGTCTTCTTCAATACAGCATGATGTTCATTTAGTAAATGAACATCTAAATATTTGCAGGCGAGTATTTTGCATTTCCTTATTTGGAAACCCCTGATGCGTAAAGATGCCGGTGACTGTAAAATTAATGTGAACAATTAAGAGAAACAAACCAATCACTCGGCCTATAAAAGTGTATTTTTTATTACTTTGACAATGACACATGAAGAGAAAGTCAAATTTAAGTCTGGTGTTTTTTTTTTTTATCAATAAATCCTGAGACTGAAACCAACAGTGAATGTTTCTGTGAAGTATACACAGTTTATACACATAAACGGTCCTTCTGCCATTAACACGCACTAGAGCACCAAAGGTGGATTAATCCGCCGCTTTAAAAATAGTCCCCATTTATTGCACTAGTTAGGTATAAACTACAGTGAGCAGCCGTTACATTGAGAGACCGACCATTTCTCTCAGCAAGCAGCTTTTTCCCTCCATGGTTGAAACTGAATTCACCAGAGACAAACTAACAGCAAAGTTCAGCGAGAGACTGCTGCCTTCACCGCCCACCGGGGTTCTGCAGAGAACCGACGGCTCGCTGACATCAGGGTGGAAGTTAAGTCTCTGAGAAATGAAGAGGAAGAACTCAAAAACACTCAGTTATGCAAACTGGAACTGAAGAAGGGGGAGTTATGCAGCCTGGAGAGTACGGCTGAAAGAGAAGGACATGTTTAATTATGAGTTATAACAAGAGATAAATATACAGAGAGCAGTTACAGGTGAGGAGACACAGGGAGCGATGGAGAACGGGAGTGGAGGAGGAGGAGGAGGCGTCTGTGGAGGCGTGAAGGTGATGAGAGAGGAGCAGATGGTGCTTTATCTCTGCTCGCAGAACGGCGTCACATTACCTCCAAAAATGAAATCTAATCTCCACAAAAGTGCGACAGATCCATTTGGATACGGCCTCCAGGAAGAGCTGAGGGCCACGACGGGCGTCTGCTATCGCTGTGAAGGAGAACGTTGTTCCATTAATCTCCTCCTCTGGCAGCACTCAGCGTCAGACAGAGCAGCTTCTCATCGGAGGAGGAGGAGGAGGAGGAGAGAGACGAAGGCTCGGACAGTCTGATGAAGCAGAATCACACTGCTGACTGAACAAGTACTATCAGAACTATCAGAACTATCAGAACCCGCTCTATAAAACGTGTTGTCAGTCTACCGTCCTGCAATCTGCTGCACGTGGACCTGACTGAAGCAGACACAAGTTTCATATCACAAAGACCCGTAGTTAACATTGTGATACGACTGGTTCGGTTCAGGTGATGGACATCAGAGAGAATGCAGCTTTAAGACATGAAACATTGACTTCACAACGCAGAACCGGAGGAAGCTTAAGTCTAATGTTTGTGAGTCTCTTACTGAAATGCACCTTGGGAGTTGTAGTTGACCTCTCTAGTTTTTTCCGTTCTTAAAATACCTTCTAACACAGTTTCTCATGCTTTTAATGATAATTCAACCAGAATATCACATGCTCCGTCAGTCACCCAACATCGTCTGAGGGGAAATGAGCAGGACTTTCATTTTGAAACAGAAATTCACAAAAATGAAGTCCTATATTTAAAAGGGAAACTGCTGCTTGAACATTTACAAGTTCAGTCACTGCAGCAGTACTCCGTTTTCTCCTGCTGAACAGACAAAGAGAACCTGCAGCTCATATAAACCTCCTTCTAACCCCAAGTAGAAACCCTGCAGAGACACAAGCTCGACCTCCTCAGTCTGGATCCATTATCTTCTCATGAAAGAACAAATACTGAAGATGAGGACGATATTTAAATGTGTCGGCTGCCTGTGCGAGTCAGAGATCTCTGTCTTCTACCAGCCGGAGATGAACCTTCAGTTCACTGTGTCTTCATCTCTGGTGAACATATTAACGTGGTTCAATGAAAAGGCCTTCAAGTCCCAAAGAAACCGAAGTCAGAGCGTCTTAACCTTCTGCTCTGTGACCAAGTTCACAGTGTGAGATTCTCCTTTTAGTATTTGTTCAAACACAGTTTCCTGCATCAAAGTCAAAGTATCAGTGTTTGTGCCATAGGGAAGATTTTGTAATGATACCCAATCGATATTATAAATATTAATTTAGCCCCCCCCATCTCCCGCCGGTTGTGAGACAGCAGACTGTCCAGTGATGAGCAGCCTCTCTGATTCTATAGCCTTAAGGGAAGCAAAACTCACCACAGATAAATTGATCTTTTCCTAGACTAAGTATTTTTTCTCATCTTTTCTATACATAATTAAGTATTTCACCATCTTTTTGAAAAGCTGATAGAGCTGATCACACAGCTGTTCATTAACCTTGAATCGTGTCGATTTAAAGAAACGATCTTTCCATCTCTCTCCTCCCCAGATGTTGGTTTTGTTGTTTAGGTATTTAACGGATGTTTTTACAGAATCAACGTGGAGACGCTGCAGGATGCAAGTCGTTCCAAAACAATGTTTGTATGATTCTATGAAGTTTAAGGTTTCAGATAGTTTGTTCTCCTCAGAGGCACACAGCTCTGTTTCATTACTGTTCGTAGTGAAGTGAGAAACAAACAGCGTTTAACGGTTAACATGGTCCTGTCTGGACGGTTCTCACATCACACATTCAGCAGCAGTTTGTTTCTTTTGTTTAACGGACGTCGGCCTAACGGAGCCTGACGGGATAATTTCAGACAAACGCCTCCCGTCAAATCACAGCTGCAGCGTTTTAAAAAATGTCACTTCTTTGACATTGAAAAGAGGAAAAGGACTTGGAGGAGATAAATATCTGTTGAGTCTCAAGTCTGTGCTCTCAGGGACGACAAACCATTTCAGAATACGTTGGACATTCTGTTCAGAGTAAACAGAACAAATACAGAAATGTTTAAAATGCAAATTACACGGCGGCGTTTGAGGCCGGTCAGCGGGTTGGACCGATGAGACGGTCGATGTGTTCAGACTGCAGCTCATCGTTTCCTCAAACAGATGTTCTGTTGTTACTGGGGAGGAACTGAAGTGATGGTGAAGATCCTTCATCTTAAACCAAATGTTAATAGTTCAACGTGCATCAAAAGATGAATTACTTGTCGTCCATGATACTAAACTCTAACTCTGCTGAACTCGTACTTCGAATCATTTAGTTGGTTAGAAAGAAACACTTTCAGGATTTCTTCTGAAGCTTTTATGTCCAATTAATCGCTCAGCCACAACAATCAGGAATAACTCAGAAGCATTCTGGGTAATGTAGTTAGTTATATAAAACACAACTAGAGAGGAAACTTTTGGTCAAATCTTTTATGAAGTAATCACCAACAGTTTTGATAACTGATTTATTGTTGAAAAAGGAATAGTAATCTCATCTAGATTTGCTTTTTTTCAGTTTAACTCAATGCAATGTTGTTTAATTGGCATGAAATTTACAGTAAAATAAAGTCGCCAAAGCATCAACTAAAAAATTACACTAGTTATATTAATATGAATATGAATACCATATTCTTTTCCATATTTTTCGTCACAAAGTAAATATTTAAGGGGTTCAGATTTTTAGCAACAAACGCTTATTTTTCTGCATTCTTTTAATTTTATGCACCAAAGTTCACGTGCCAATGTAGTATAATGCAGTATAACTTTCATGAATATGTTTTGCTTTCTAATATATATTTATTCTCCTGTAGATAAAATTTTCTCATTTAATTTCATTTCTCACATGAAGTCATGATTTACCTTTTTGTTTCTCTTGTTTCGGCAAAAGTAACCTCTTTAAAAGTGCCCTTATCACAAATTCATCTTTATGAGGCATTCATTTATTTTAATTAATTCATAAACCATCTTGGACTCAAATGTGTTTCAGCAAGATTTCTTCTGAAAATAAAACCAACATTTTACTTAAAAACAACTCAGAAAGTTTATCTCTATGTTTCTGATAAATTAAACTCACTATTTGTCTAATATTTCATTTATTCTTCAGCCACCTATTGAGTGAATTCAACATATCTTCATACAACGGTTCGTATGATATCTTACAAAAAGTTGTTAATCATTTTTCCTGAGTTTTCATATAAAAGTCCAGCAACAAGTGTTTCTTTAACTTCTGAAATGAACTTCTGTCTTTACATAAACTTACTTAGTTAGATTTAGGAAAAGATCCTGGTTTTGGGTTTCACATTCAAAACATATCTGTTTTTTATAAGAAGTTGTAATAATTCGAGAAAAAAGCATTATTACAACATTACAATTGTAATTGAATTAGAATAAAGTCATAATATTTAAGAGAAAGTCCCTCTCCTCTCCTGTACATCATGTTACCTCTCTGCTGGTACTTTCCCTTCAGACCGTCTGGACTCTACATTTACATCTTTTGATCTAAAGTATTTCTGCTCTCACATCTCCTTCGTGACATCCTGACATCTTAATTGTTACTATTACCATCTCGGTTTCTGATGTTCAGTTTGCTTTCATGGCGTCCTCACTTCCTGTAATGACAGAGAGCCGGAGGGCCGAGCTGCTAACGGTCTGCATGACGAATGTGATGAGCACTAATTGTATCATTTATTACAATAATGGGACGCTAATGCAGGAAAAATACATGTATGTAAGAAGAGTTCAGCCTCGGAGGGCTAGAGAGAGAACACACACACACACACACACACACACTGTTTAAAGACACCACACACACACACACACACACACACCTGTCTGTTTAAAGAGTGTGTGTGTGTGTGTGTGTGTGTGTGTGTGTGTGTGTGTGTGTGTGTGTGTGTGTGTGTGTGTGTGTGTGAGCCGGTCTGATGAAATGTTGTGAAACCACAACGGTGCGTTCAAATGCAAATGAGAACACAAAAGTGAGAGAAATGTAAAATTAGAAGGAGGAGACGGGATGAATGAAAAGAGAAGTTCAGGAAACAAGTTCAAATACTTTCAGCGTCCAAAGTGAAACAAAATAAATGACTTTTCTCTTTCTTTGGAATTGAAAAACTCAGACTTTCTGTTATACTATTGTAATATGTAACAATTGGCAATTTCTATTTATTATGTTTGACACCATTCAATTCTCAGATATGAAAAATAAATCTTAGAAGTAGAAAAAGTGAAACATGCCGCTGCAGATATATTTCGTCTAAATCCTTTCAGATTGTTTTATTAAACAGGAGCAGAAAATATGCGACTCTCTGATTTTAATCGTCAAAGTGTCTCTTTCTCTTTTATTCTTGACAACAAAATCATTTCTCTTTTTAATAAAAGTCGACATCTGTTTCGGCCATGTCGGCCATCAGAAGACTTTTCATGATAACTGATGGTTCCATAGAAGTCTATGAGAAAATGACTCTACTTCTCTCTTGATTTATTCCCTCAGTAAACATTGTAAACATGAGTTTATGGTCTCAATCTCTAGTTTCAAGTCTTCTTCAATACAGCATGATGTTCATTTAGTAAATGATGCTCCATTTAGAGTCAAACAGACCATAAAGCAGGGGATGCTTTAGGGCGGGGCTACACACTGATTGACAGGTCGACACCAGAGACGTATACGGCGTCTCTACGTCACTCCTCCTCAGTCCATATATGGTCACTTCCTGTTCACTGGTTGCAAAAAAACAAGATGGCGACGGCCCTAAATTGGGCTTCTGTATTTTTTGGCCCACTGAGCATGCTCAGTAGAGGCCCACTGGTTGGGATGTGTATGTTAGCATTTTCCTCTGGCTGCTATGGCTACTTGACTTCCTGTTGGTTTCCTTCACTCATGAATGTGACAATAGAAATAGACTCCAATGGGACTCTTGGTGCCTGGTCCATCTTAAAATCAAGGACACAATCCCTCACAGACTTCCCAGTAGTGGTAAACTGATGTGACTGTGCAGTATGTGTGAGAAGCTGGAGAAGCTGCATTCATAGACCTGTACAAACATAAAGGAGTCTTTATGTGGTAGCAGTATAATGACTGTCTCTGGAGTGAACACCTGCAGACGTTGTTGGTTTGTTTGTTTGTTTGTTTATTTGTTTATTTGTTTATTTGGTTGTTGGAAAACTAAACAGAACATAAACCAGAAACGGACCAAAGCTTTAATTTGCAGCAGATCAGGTCAAAACCGGTATCTTTGATTTGTGATTCGTGTGACAACTATTGGATAGATTTTAAGTGCATTTTGTACAGACGTTCATGTTCCCCAGAGGATGAATCCTTCCTTTAGATTAACTCTAAGTAACCATTGTGTAATCAGGGGTTCTCGTCTCCACCAGTATCCCCAAATGTGTCCAAAGGGGTTTCCATTTATTGTCCCTCAAAAGTTATGCAGTTTGAATAATGAAAACAGATGGGCATTCGTTAGCTTTTCAAATAATAACAACATAACTTTATTTATAAAGCACTTTTAAAAAACAGAGTTTACAAAGAGTTTTGACAGACAAAGCAAAGAGTTAAAACAACAGAAAGCCCAAGAAAGCAGGACAAACTGAGATTAAACAGTAGAAAAGATGAAGAAGTCAAACCATTCAATACGATAAGAACAGACTAAGAAATAAAAGTATAATAAAATACTTATAACAATAATGAAATAAAGCAGTAAAAAAAAAAACATAACGAAAGCAAGTCTGTAAAAATATATTTTAGTGAATTCCAAGTGGCATATAATTATCTTATGATTTTAGAGGCCCCTGAAATTTCGTTATTGAGGCTTTCAAATGTTTATCACACTGATTTGAACCAGTGTTAGTGAAATATCAGATCTTTGTGATCCTGAAATCAGAGGAGAAAGACCTTTCCTCTGTGCCATTGTAAGCCAATGAAAACTTCATCTTAAACCAAAGATTTAGGACTATTATAAAACACTTTGCACCAAAAGGACACCAGACCTGTAACAACTTAATATGAAAAGGCATCACAAAATAAACTATTTTTTAAATCAAATCTGTCCTTCCAAAATGAAAAATATCAATAAGGCACAGCGTTTTATTAAGCCTTGTTTCAGACAGAACCTCGGGAGGCTTCACACTTCTGGTTCAACAAAATGTTATTTCTCAAGTAATTTAAAAAACACATTATGTTGTTTTTTATTTATATAAAAAGTTCAGTCAACACAATGAGCTAATTAAATAACTGCCTAAAGCCACAACTATTGATTATGAAACGTCTCGCTGAGGCTGCTGGAACATTCAGGAGAATCTCACACAATATTCAACATTATGTGAATAATTTACATCATAATCTTCTAGGAGATAATAGTGTTATATCAATCAGGAGAGACAAGTGAGTGTTTGTTACAGGAGATGACATGTGATCAATTCTTATCAGAAAGTCTTGAAGCTTGGACTCTAAAGGGAGATTTGTAATCGAGCAACATTTGTCATATTTGTGCGTTTTCCTATAAAAAGTAAAACAACACAGTCATGTCAGTCTCAGCTCTTCACATGGAAAAGATCATTCAAAATAAACGTCTGTCTTCACAGGAAGTAGATTAGTCAGGTAAAGGAGAAGATCGTCGTTTGGGTTAAATGTCTTTACTGAAGTACAGAAGTTACGTGTCAAATAAATAGAGGCTGACTGATCACAGACAGCGGTCTGATGGGTCAAAGGTCGTGTTTGTTGGACACATCCACCCTCCACTCCGTCGCTCTGTGTAGCTTCCAGCTGTTCTTACACTCATTCATGATTACATGGATATCGTACTTAATCAGTTCTTGGGATTTCTCCGGATGCTGGATGAGCCCATCCTGAATGGAGGGCTTTCTGTGCTGAGCAGAAAGATGAAGCCCTCCATGGAGTCCAGACTCTGGTGGAGGTGGCTGGTGATTCTGCTGAGGTCAGCCCATTAGATAAACCTAATAAGGTTCTATAAGGGATTTGGAAAGGATTCAGATTTGATTAGTGGAAACTGGATACTGGATTTAGGGTTGATAAAAATGCAGTCTCAGTCCATCCTTCATTCTGTGATTCACTGAACGTCTCTGCAGAGACCTGAGGATCAGTGGAGTGTTATCTTTCTGTGACTAATTCATCAGGACTCCAGCGGGTTTATTCTGAACGAGCTGAAGAACCTTAATCCATTGTTGATCTGGGCTCACCATCTTGTTTTTTGCAACTAGTAAACAGGAAGTGACCATATATGGACTGAGGAGGAGTGACGTAGAGACGCCGTATACGTCTCTGGTGTCGACCTGTCAATCAGTGTGTAGCCCCGCCCTAAAGCATCCCCTGCTTTATGGTCTGTTTGACTCTAAATGGAGCATCATTTACTAAATGAACATCATGCTGTATTGAAGAAGACTTGAAACTAGAGATTGAGACCATAAACTCATGTTTACAATGTTTACTGAGGGAATAAATCAAGAGAGAAGTAGAGTCATTTTCTCATAGACTTCTATACAACCAGAGGAGTCGCCCCCTGGTGGACAGGAGAGAGAATGCAGCTTTAACACATGAAGCTTTGGATACACTTGGTTATAACACTGTTCCTCAGCTTTGGCCCTGTGGCTCCTGGAGAACAGCTGTACTGATTATAACTGAAGCTCATCTGTTGAGGTATAACTGAGTCAGGTGACTGAAAGAACACGAGTGAAGCGCGTCTGGTGATTTAGCGCTGGAGGCTGCTACATGGCACGGCGGCCGCTCTGTCACGCCTCTACTTCAGGTTCAATGTTCACCGGAGCGTTTGACGAGCGGAGCGTCTTCAGTCAGCCGGAATCCACAAAGGTGGAGAACCACATCTGTCTGTGCGGCTTACTGTATGTTCCAGATGTGATGAATGTGAGTTAGTACTGTACATCTATATTTTATGAAGGGGATGTCAGCAGAAGCACAGCGTTACAGCACATGAATGTCTCAAGTAGAGTCGACTTTGGAGGACTTTAAATGATCTTTACAGTGGACATGAGCTGAACTAAATACCAGCATCACAGGTTCAGACCACTCTGAACAACAAAGCAGTTTTGGGCGTTTTATGCTCCTCTCACATTTTTCTCTCTGTGGTCTTGATTTTCACTACAATATAAAAGTCCTGCACCTCGATGGAAACAGAACAATCATGACTTGAAGTACAGAATAACACATAAAAAGAGAAAAACGCAAGTTGACTTTCTTTGTAAATTTATTTTACAAAAATTGGAAAACAATGGAATCTATATATCCAATATTTTTCCAAGTCTTCCCAAGCGTTACCAGTATTAGACAAAAATAATGGAGGCACCACATGATATATATATATTTAACTATTCACAGTTGTTCAGCCTCTCCTCTCCTCTCTGCTCTGTGTTCAGAAGCCTGAAGTTCAGTCCAAGCTTCAAGGCTATTTTGTCACATGATAGTTGGTCTCTGGCGAATCAATTTAATCTGAATTTTATATTTTTACAGGAACATGAGTAACGATTTATTTGGAGCAGTATTTTAAATGAGACATGTAAAATAAAAAGTTTTTGATAAACTATCACAATTTTAGGCTTCGTTTTTGTTGATATTTCTCATGAAACGGTCTCAAGGACGGTCGGATGAATGAAAATCTGACGATATTGGCGTTCTTTACAGTTTCTTATAAGAACAACGGGTTAGTTGTGGTGATTGATTCAAGAAAACATGCTTTTCAATCCCATCGGTGGGTTTTTGGGGTTCAGAGGATTAAGAAGTGCACAAATGCACTTGGAATCAAAACAGCAGGAACAAAATACATATCTGTGGATGAAATCCATGAGTGTAGCATTGAGCTCTGTAACGGTACGACTGCTTCCTGTTAGTGGAGACGGGTAAACCCGGGCTCCCCGTCGACACCACGCATTTCAAAGAGATGGAAGAAGATCCCGTCTTTGAATGAGCCAGGTTTCTGTGAATCCAGCGCCTCTCTCTCCTCTGGCAGATCTAAGGAGCATTGGTTTTTAAAATGCTAATCCTGTCGACCTTGAAGCCCTGAGGCTCCAGCTCAGCTAGCGAGGCGCGTCTCTCCTGAGCTTCCTGTCACTCAATAATCAAACAAATAGACAGAACCTCCCTGTACGCCTCTGCAAACTCCTCACATGCAACAGACACCGACGTTGCATCAACATCGCCCTCAGCGATGAGCCTCAGGAAACACACGGTGGGAATGCAAACACACTTTAACCTGCACACACACTCTGTTTGCATTGAGTGTGTGTGAGCTGGTGTAATGTGTCACAAGAGACTGAGCCCGTTCACTAATGAATCCACCAATTCTGACCTGAAATGAGCCGTGGTGCTGGGAGGTGGAACTAAAGTGAGCAAACATCTGCCAGGTGAGAAGACAGTTTGTTCTTCATGGTTCAACTTCCACCTTCATCATCGCTCCGTTCTGCACTCAGGTAGGAGTTCTACATTTACCCACAACTCCTCTGTCCTTGAAGAAGTGTGATCCAGCTCTGTGGCGAGATGCAGAGAGGTGTAGACTGTGGAGAACAATGGGCGTGTCCTCTGTTCTCCATGATGACCTCATGTTTAATGGGCTGGTTAGGAACAGACTGTTAGCTAAGTGGAGAGGTCGTCTTGATGTTAACGTCACTCCATAGTTTCTCTCCTTCCCTGAAACAGGAAACCAATAAACAATGGAACATGGTAACAGTGGAGTTTGTATACATGACTAATGACCTACAAAGGAAACAACAGGCTACAACCAAGCGACAACCTGACCTTCTGCCGAATGAAGCCAATGCAGAAAAAACGTGCATTCTCTCTGCTGTCCATAAGGGGGCGACCTCAACTACCAGAATGCATTGCACCGCCGCCTACAGGTACAGTAAATGGGTAGCATAGAAATGATGCATTTTGATTCATCATTAAAGCATACATAAAGAATGAAACTACAAACATCAGTAAATGACACATCCTGTGGACACGTACCTTCAGACCATCAGAGTTTTTGAATCTTTACACATAACTTAATAATTATGATGTCACGTATTTGGCCATTAAATACAAATTTAAACATAATTATTTTTAACTGAGTTGGCTGGAGATAGCTTTCAAACTCATGGAGCTAATAGTTAGCATCTTAGTAATTGATTAGCAGCTGACTATCTGTGACAAAAAATTAGAAGCTGGTTCGATCAACTGTTGTCCGTATTCAAAGATGCAAAATTACACATTTCAAGAGTTTAAAAGTGTCAAATCATGATAATAAAGTCTATAGATGGTCAGACCCTACTGAACACAATTTTCACCCTGAATTTGTCAGAATGAGCTCATTAATTACAAAAACAATCAGGCTGGTCAACTGTAGTCTTGACTCAACATAAATGGATGCAACAACAACAAAAATGAAAGCTGCTTTTGTCTTTTTGTCATGATTTTTGTGTATGCAGCCGTTTTGTTTCATAAGAACTTCATTGTGTGATTATATATGTGTTTTACAATATAAATGATTGTGTGTCTGTCTCTGGAAGTAACTACAGGAGCACAGGGCACCAGGTTTTCCCAGCACCACTAAAGTCCTCCCCCTCTGGGACTGGATCGACCTCATCAAAGGTCCTCTAGATCCCTGAGGTGTCTGCACTTCTGCCTGAAGTAATGCAGTTTAGTTTTCTCAAAGCCTGAGCCCCTAAGGGACCAGGGTGAGGATTGTCCCCGCTGCCAGATACGGTTAGACCTGCAGACAGGGAGCTCCCAGGAGGCGAAACGGTGAACAGAGTCACAAGAATGAGCCTCACCTCGTGTGACTGTGCTGTCTGCAGGAGGGAGGAGGGAGGAGAGGAATCCCTGAGTGATTTTAAAGAAAGGAAGAAGCCTTGAGCTGTGGCCAAAGTGGACACGAGGTTTGGTTAAATGGTCCGGTTGGCAGGAGAACAGCGAGCGGCGTTCCGGCTGATGGATGGCGGTAACCTTCAGCGTCTCAGATTGATGGCTGGGCGCTCTCCCTCCATCAGACGGATGAATCCACAGCGACATCATAATTAGCCTTTAGATTATGGAAATCCCCTCAAAACCACAAACAATCGCTCCCCGAAGCTCCTTCTCCCGACATTATCAACAGCTGAATTTTAAACCGGCGTTAATCTCAGCTGCTTAAGCCTCACACACACACACACACACACACACACACACACACACACACACACACACACACACACACACACACTGATCTCATTCGCTGTAGCAGGGATTCAACACCGCTTTGAGCAGATGATAATGTGGATTCACAACATAATTCATGTCCTTATGCTGCATGTTTAGGAGATTTGTTTGTTGTTGCAGGAACTCTAATATCCCAAAAAGTCTGAATAACACAAGCTGATCTATTTAACATCCAATAAAGAAATATTCAAATACACCATTCAGGAATATGCAAAAAATATTACATTCATGCTAAAATACAGTTTTTTTATACTATCTGTTATTGTCAACCAACTGTTGTCTGTTGATGGAAACCATACATAGTAGTAAACTAATGTCCAACAAAAGACTGAGTTTCTCAGGACTGAAGGGAGTGTTTTTATTTTAAACATAGAAAAGTTCTTAATAAAACACATTTCTAGTCACAACCATATCTGTCATGAGAAGTGAAGTCAAAGCTTCATGTCTTAAAGCTGCATTCTCTCTCCTGTCCACCAGGGGGCGACTCCTCTGGTTGTATAGAAGTCTATGAGAAAATGACTCTACTTCTCTCTTGATTTATTCCCTCAGTAAACATTGTAAACATGAGTTTATGGTCTCAATCTCTAGTTTCAAGTCTTCTTCAATACAGCATGATGTTCATTTAGTAAATGATGCTCCATTTAGAGTCAAACAGACCATAAAGCAGGGTATGCTTTAGGGCGGGGCTACACACTGATTGACAGGTCCACACCAGAGACGTATACGGCGTCTCTACGTCACTCATTGGTCCCTCTGTGGATTCATTCCGGATCAGTTGACTCTCTGCCAGATTGTCTTTTGTTTTTATTTGCCAACTTTTCCACTGTTCATTTCCGTATTCTTGCCAGCCCGTTCCTAACCTTTTGACTGTCTTTGGGATTCTCTTTGCTTCGGATTAGTTCACTACACAGACTGATTACCTTGTTGAACCTCTTTGCTTCGTCTTTGAATATTGAACTTTGAAGTCAACCACATCTACCTGAACTTCAGTTTGTGTGTTTTCTTGCTTGTGGGTTTTATTCTGCCTCCAGTTGCCACATTTATAGTCTTATAAAACATTTACAAATGGTTTACATCCATGTTTGTCCGTCAGCAGGACGCCCGAGCAAACAAATGTTGAGCACCAATCTTTGTTGTTGTATGTCGGATCTCCATCTCATAGCAGCTGTTCTTCCTGCGGTGAACATTAAAATATCATCAAAGCATAGATGAAGCATGGAACCACACAAACATCAGGAGGAAGCTTTCTGTTCTCGCCACGCCTGCAGCACCTTAAAACGGGCGACATCCGTAATAACACCTGAACATCATCGTAATCCTGCAATCGGTGTGAAATTGGTTTCCAGTGGAGTAAAAGAGAACAGATCCTGTTTATTTGTTGCATTTTATTGTGATGAAAGTTTCACACTTCAGCTTTAAAAACAAAGAGCTACGTCTGTAATGGAGCGAAACAATGAGACTATTTAAAGGAAGCGGCGGTGGGGGGGTGAACATCTGTAGTTGACAGCATGCCTCCTGATTTCAGCCATGTGGACTCAGCTCATAGCAGAGTGTTTGCTCATTAGCCTGCAGCACACAACGAGGCACTAATACCACGCTTTGTTCCATGCTGCTTCTCTGGGAAGACAATAACAGCAGAAGAAGAAAAAACGGCCAAACGACAGACGTGGATTCTACACCTGCAGCTGGAGTTAAAGCGGAAGAAAGCTCAGACAGCATGAGACAAAGGCAGGGAGGTGGAGGTGAAGGCGCTCCATACTGTAATGAAGAGACTGCAGTGGTGATGGAGAGAAAAGACGGCGCCGTAAACGCATCAAGGAGCAAAGAGGTGCTTTAAGAAACGGCCCTGAGGAAGTGAAGGGGAGGAGGAGAGAGGGAAGAGGGGAAAACTAAAGGCAGAGAATCACTAGAAGGTGAGGAAGGATGACGGAACAATCTATAACAGATCTTCTGATTTGGACCCATATAAATACAGATGGGTATCATTAGGGCTTTATAGATACTAGTACTCATATCGGTTCTTTTTGATCATATTGTGAGAAAAAATTACAATTAATTTATAAAAGAATCCACATTTCTTTATTGTTCTTGTATGTAAACAAATAGTCTTTCTTGAGCAGCAAAACAAGAAGTTCCAAAATCTATAAAACACATTTTCATCTACACAATAATCTCATTGATGATCTTTGATTGATGATCCTGTTGTTCTGATCAGACTAACGTTCCCTGCAGTGGACGAGGATGGACGTCTGATCTCCAAACAGTATAAACTGATCATTTCTGCAGACTGATGTTCTGCTTGTTGTCCAGATGTTGAGATGAACTGCTGCTGTTTCCTCCTTAACCTGTGAGAGTTTTATTGAGTTTGAGACAACGAGAGTTCTCAGCTTCTACTGGAGGAACATGTAGAACCACTTTAAGAGAGGAGGTTTGATGTTTGAGACGAGGACATCTCACTCCAGAACTTCTAGAGTACCGATAGCAGAACTGTTAACTCCGGACCACGTCGATACTCCGGGTTTTTACAGATTAAGAACCAGGTTTCGGGGGCATCCCTACTCATCAGTAGCCTAACTGTTCATCCTCCTCCATCTACTGCTACTTAAATCTCCTCAGCTGGCGGTTATAAATGTGTCTGCAGACTGAAGGCTCCAACTGCTGATTTTTGTTCGGCATTTTTTAAAGTCTTCTTCTGTTAGATTTCCCCACATCCTCCTTCAGTTTCCTCACACTCTCCTTATTGTTTCTCTTCATTACGTCACTTTCTGATGACGTCCTCACTACACGCTGTATTTGTTCTTGCTGAGGTGACTGTTATAAAAGCAGCTTGTCGGAGCAGATATTCATGTGAGGTGTGACCTGAGGACAATGAATGTCTTCTTTATAGAAAAGCACACAGCAGTGAATCCACGGCGACATACTGAAGACTTTTGTTTGTGCAAGTTGATGAACTTTTAAACAATAAAACTAGAGACAATAAAACTAGAAAAAATGAAAATCAGCATATTAAAAACAGCATATTAAATAAAATGTAAAATGTGCAGGAGTCATTTCTTATCTATTTCTATATTTTACACTGTGTTGTAAAACATGATTCCAGGTTTTGAGACATCAGACACAGCACCATGATATTATGTTCATGTGTATTTTTCAGCGTTGGAATAAAACTCTGATAATTATAATCATCGTTACATTTATCCTCTGCTGCAGCAAACAGAGGATGTCCTCAACAAGCTTTTATATATCTCAAAACAAAAACAAAAGATTTCTTTGAATCTACCACTAATTCTACTCTCCCCTCATCTTCTCTTTCTTCTCTTTGCCCACTTCATCCTCTGCATGTTCTATGTATGGCTCCATAATTGCCCCTCATGCCGAGCAGGATTCCAGTTATTACATCAGCTACATGTGAAGAATGGAGCCACATCCTCGATCATTGTGTAAGACCAGGATGCAGCCGGTTCTACCAAGTGAAGTCGATGCTTCATGTGTTAAAGCTGCATTCTCTCTGCTGTCCACCAGGGGGCGACTCCTCTGGTTGTATAGAAGTCTATGAGAAAATGACTCTACTTCTCTCTTGATTTATTCCCTCAGTAAACATTGTAAACATGAGTTTATGGTCTCAATATCTAGTTTCAAGTCTTCTTCAATACAGCATGATGTTCATTTAGTAAATGATGCTCCATTTAGAGTCAAACAGACCATAAAGCAGGGGATGCTTTAGGGCGGGGCTACACACTGATTGACAGGTCCACACCAGAGACGTTATCTATATATATCTATATATATATATATATATATATATATATATATATATAGATAGATAACGTATTAAGTCCATTTGGATATCCTGCAAGCTCCACTGACATTTCCTCAAGATCCCACCACCACTGCATTACTGAGAGATATCTGAGAAAGTAAAACAGATATTTAAATACATCTTCCATGTGGTTTTATGGAAATTTTAAAATAAATAAATAGTTTGATATCAGCACAAATTTGATTAATTGATCTAATCGATCTCTTAGTCAGTTCGCCTGCAAAGTCAGACAAAACATGTTTTTGGGGTCTGTGCTTTATGATATGTATGAAATGTAAAACAGGTTATTAGAGGAATAACTTCCAAACATGCTTCCACACTCTGATCAGAAGAAACGTCTCCTCTGAATGGTTACGACGTTACAGATCATGTGAAATTATTCTCATAAGCAGCACGGTTTATATATTTCAAAGCCCCCCCCCCCCCCGCTCTCTCCCTTCAGGCAACAGAGCTCTGGCCATCTGGACCAGTGGGAGGTGGATTCTGGCCTGGAGGCATGTGTGGTGTTCTGAACGCTGACCACTACAGAACATACACCATGTTGACCTGTTCTCTCTGGAGACACAACCACAATAACTTTAGAGGGCCTGCTGTGGGTCTGAAGTCTGGACGGCAAACCAGGAGCCTCCACAGGCCGAGGTAGAGATTAACACGTTTCACACCAAACATGTCACTTTAAATAAACATCCGGAAACAAACCAGATCACCAGGTAACAAGAAGAAATACGTCTAGGCTGCAAATATGTCTGTGTTATTCATAGACCTGGTATAAGAACTGGATTTAGTCACCGTGTGCACATCGGTTTGTGGAGTACAGTTTGAGTCCTCGAGTATAGCATTTTGGGCGTCGCCATTTTGGTTTCTTTTGCAACCAGAAATTACACATAAGGGCGGAGCTAAGTACAATAACGCTGGTTAAAACATTTATAGGAACAAAATGTTACATTTAACTTTGATGAAGAGAAAACTCGATGTCAAAGGGTTAAAGTTGTGAGACGAAAACATGGAAGACTCCGAGACCGGACAACAACATCGTGGTAGACCTGTCAATCATAAGGTAGGCCCAGACAATGAAGGAATAATCTATTTATGAAAGGTGCAATAAACATTTTGATGGATGTTCAATATAAACCTCTGCTTGATACATTAAAGAGAAATGTAAATCCAGGAAGTCTTGTTTCACTGAAAATATTAATGAAATGATTTGAACTGTTCCTAACAGACATGTTCGCTTGTCAGTTTGTGGCCTTTACATAAATCCCCTCACAAGCTGGTTTCAATTAGATTTATAAAATAGATTTATGTTATGAATTAATGTATTCCTTTATTTGACATTTGTGTGGTTTCATATATAATTCACTTTAACAGAGATGTTTAGATGTTTGATAGTATTCTCTGTCACCGTCTCCTCAAACTGTTTGCTTTTCATTAAGTGGAGCTGTAGAGGAACTAAACGTCCTCCTGTTGACTCGCAGCATCGAGCCACAAACGACCTGCTCCTGGTGACCTTTCTGTGAAATGAGAGCATTGTTAAAGCTCTAGATGTTCCTGTTGTAGCCTCGGCTGGTTATTGTGTGAGAAAAGCCCTTTTCTTTTTTATTCAGACCTCCTCAGGGGGCCTTTGATTTTTTTTTTTTTCCTCATAGATTTTCTGAAACCTTCACGGTTTTGTCCGCTGTGATGGAACAGAAAGGTCACGGCTGTGATTCCCCACTGAAGCTCTGTGTGATGGAGCTCTGTGTGATGGAGCTCTGTGTGATGGAGCTCAGCCGACCGGTTCCTCACAATGAGGACGCAGCGCCGCCGTCACAGCCACGGAAACTTCTCCACATGTGAGGACAGTTGGACTGAAGACAGGCAGTGAAACAGTAGAAACACTCTCTGGAACCAGGATGTAAAGGTTTTGTTCCTGGCTTTTTATAGTAACTGAGTCAAAGTAAGAACCCACCATGTGAAACTCCTCCACTCTTAGAAGGCATCAGTTTGTTCTCCAGGTAATGAAGAGACAACCTTCAGATGAACCTGTACTTCCTCTCATCTTGCCTCAAACACTCTCATCGGGTATTTATCCCCTGAACACCACCTGATGTAGCTGCACTGCATGCTGGTCTATCGGGTAGAGGTTCACACAAAGTCAAGTTGGAATCAAAAGGATTCAAGGATAATTTGTCATTATGCAACACAAAGTGATGCACAACCGAATTCAGTTATAGCTCATTTGTAACACAACAAACACATGACAAACAAAACACATCGTCTCAAAGTCCTTTTCAGATGTTGATGAATGTATTCTGTCATATGCCATTAGTGATGAACATGAAAAAACTACAAATAAAGACAAAAATGTAGGGAAATGGATGAGAGCTACAGTCCGCAGTATGCACAAAAGCGAGCAACATATATGAATAGAACAGTGAGAACCAATAGAAGTCGATCAGCCAGAACAATACGTGACAGAGAACACATTCACATAAAGTCAATAACTGTCAATATATAATAAACACAAAGGTTGATATGTGCAGTATTTACAAAGATACAGCAGAGACTGGGAGGAACTGAAGCCAGCGGATCGATACACTAGTTCCTCCCTCTGACTGTTTGCACTCTGAGGGGATGGAATGTGCATCCTTCCTGCTCCGTCTCGAGGTCACATTCACAGAAGATTAATGTGCTAATTGTATTGTAGTCATGGACTGTACATGAGAAGTGGGCGTTGTCATCGTGACGTCTGTCACTGGTTTGAGTTCCGAGGTTGCGCCGTCACCATCTTGGATAACGGTCGTCACCATCTTCCTTTTTAACGATCAGTGAACAGGAAGTGACCATATATGGACTGAGGAGGAGTGACGTAGAGACGCCGTATACGTCTCTGGTGTCGACCTGTCAATCAGTGTGTAGCCCCGCCCTAAAGCATCCCCTGCTTTATGGTCTGTTTGACTCTAAATGGACTGGATCTTTGTGGATTAACTGTTTCTTCAATGAGGCTCATTTGCATAGAGAGGGATGTTTTAGCTCATTTATTATGTGTAAATATCACAGGATTTGCACAGCTCAGATAAAGATCTCACCCTTTTTGCTTTGTTTGCCTAGCAGCTCAGATAAAGCTCCATCTCACCCTTTTTGCTTTGTAGTGAATTGGCCCCCATGATGCACCCTCAAGGTGGAGCTTATCTCCATCATCATTAAAGCGTATCAATCACATTATGGTGTAGTTTACCAAAATGTTTTCTGTTCTCTTACCAACATAGACGCTCTTCTGTTCAGATCATGTTGGATTAACTCACATATAAGGCTATATATTGGATCGCCATGACATTTTGTTCATGATCCCCTCAGGATGAATTGAAAAACTCTAAGGAACCATTCATTTTCATTTTTGACTAAACCCAAGGAGGCCTATAGTTTCCAGTCAACACTTAATAAGGACAGAGACTTTAAAGTCCATTGTATGAACAGTGCGTTCACACGTGTTAAGATCAAACAAATACTTATAATGCTGCTACAACAGAAATAAAAGACAAAAAAAGAACATTAATAGTGTCACGAAATGTGGATACCAGCGTGACTCAGCTGGACTTTGTGTTTACTGCATAGACTGTTCATAAGAAGTGGACGTCGTCATCTTGACTTCAACCATTGCTGTGTTGTTGTTGACGTTTTGAAGCCTCAAGTTGGGTGTTTTCGCCGTCACCATCTTGGCTTTTTTGCATCCGATTATTTTTTAAAAAGACCGAGGTGACCATATTTGGACTGAGGGGGAGTGACTAAGAGACACAGATAAATGATCCTTTAATAATACAGCCTCACACAGCCGCTAGCATGAGCAGCACATTAGCGGACTCATCAGCATCAGGCTGCTGCTCTCTGAGGGCTTTAAAGGACTCTTTGAGGAGCCGTTAGCTTCTGACTGTTGGCCGTCTGAGTGGCTGCTGCCTGAAGGAGAAGCCTGGCACAGAGACAGGAAACACAGACCTCTGTCAAGAGGAAGGCCTGTCCAAATACCACCCAAATATTTCATGACTTAATAAGAGCCGAAATAGAAGATCTGAATTTTTAAGGATTTCAAACTGTGACTGAGCTCAGCAGGGATGTAATATGGTCTCATTAAAGAAACGTAGACTTCACGTGTTACTTCACACTAGAGGTCGAGTTACTGGCTCTAAAATATCTATTAAGAAATACATAAAAAATCCCTTAAGGTTAAAAACCTTTAGGGAATCCAGAAATCTACTCTAGGCCTATATAAAAAATCTAAATATTATATATTTGCAGAGCGTTTTATATGAAAGTGCATTTGTTCGTTTGAACATATCTACATTATTTTTTAGACATCTTTTAGACATCTTTGTCATTCTGGTCCTCCACTGTTATGTCTCTGATTCATATCCATTATGCTGCCTCTCTCAGACTGAGACCTGAGGAGCTGAAATAATCTCCGGTCACAGTGAAGCGAGATAAAAGCTTTGCTGATGAAGGTCCATCTCACCACCGACCGGCCGGATCATTATGGAACACAGAGGGCTCTTAAGCATAGAGCCCTGGATGTAATGGACAGCAATATGATATCAATAATTACTGAGGTAATGCTCCACTGTTGTAGGAAAATATCATAAATCAATAAATGTGGTTGAGAGTATAACATTCATATTGTAGAGGACATTTCAGTGAGGACAGAACAATGGAGCAAATGAGTTCATTTAAGCTCACTCGACATTTTCATTTTAACAATAGATGGAATGACTTTGTTTAATGTGGAAGGTGTCATTAATAACAACAGACACACAGAATTCTCATCAATTCTGACACTTTACAGCCTCCTTTAACACCCTCATGGTCATTTTCCAGCAGCAGTTTCCTGATGGAGCCATTGTACACCATCACCAGGGTGGCGTTGCTTTACGTGCTGTCTATATTAAGTCTTGTTTAGGCCACCAGTTGATGTTTTAAATGCTGTTAGGTGGACATCGTTAACAGTAGACTGGCATTGGTTTGTCTTTATCCATAAACCCCTTAATAGCAGCTGTCCATCATGTACGACTTCTTTATTAAATAGTCCTATAGACGTTATTTGACTCGTTCAAGAGATTGGCTAAAGCTTGAAATCCTGCATGCAAACACAAAATTTGTAAAAATGTATTTTAAGAACACATTAAAACTTAACACAGTTGTACCTGGAGGTCAAATGTATAACCACGATAACAAGCTGCTCACTCTTAACTGTGTTTGTTTGTTTTCTCTCTTGTGTACATATTCTGTTTTAATTGTGCTCTTGGAATCATTGAAAACAAAAGCGTGTCCTCAATGATTCCTCGAGATTTAAAAAAGTTTGAAAACAGCAGACCATTATAATCTAGCTGGTGGAGACCAAAACAGAGCTAAAAGGAGAGTTCGTATTGACTCCATCAGGTGGAGACAAACACTATATGGGACGATCATGTTTCTGGATTTGGAAGGACGGAACTGTTTGTTAACATGCATGTCAAAGACCAGGATGCATTGTGGGAAACACCACCCACTGGAGTTGCAGTTAAACATTTTGACTGACTTGAGACTGAACGGACGGAGACTCGTCGCAGCAGGAAGCTGTTCCAGAGAACTACATCACAGAGTTGATTTGTTCTGTTTGAATCTGACGACACGACGTCCACAGAGACAGAACCGTTCTGCCGACGGACTCAGTGTCCTTTTAGAGACGCCAACAACCTCCCGCTGAGCTCGTGTCCAAAACAGACACAGAGCTGCTGCTTCTGAGGGAATGGAGACATAAAACATGTACTCACATGTATACGAACATACACAGGCCTGAGACCACACTGCTGAGTAATGTCGGACTATTTATAGAACCTTTTATTTCTCTAGAGCTGTTCCACTGAGAACAACTTCAAATGGAAGATGGAGCCGATGCATCGGAGCAGCTTTCAGCTAGACTCAGAGTATGATGTATGATAAGTAAAGGCTCATCAGAGGAAAGTGATGGTGTACAAACTGTGTGACAAACCTGTTATTTAAAGAGAAACCATCACATTACCAATGTTACATCCGCTTTTCCGTTTTTTTATTTGATTTATTTAATTGTATTATTATTTGATAATATTGGAAAACTTTCAACTTTAAATTACTCATTAATAAAAGCAAACATTTTATATTTCAGAGCTCACATTTTTAATTAAACAGCGCACTTTATATAGATGTCAAAAAAATGTATGAGATAAAAATATTGTGAATAAAACCTCTCGTTATCTCAAAATAAAGGATTTGGATGGAGCAGGTGAAAACAAACATAAATGATGGTCTGATGACTGAACTGAAAACATAATGAATTATGCATGAGGTCATGATGACCGTGATGAAAGGTCAGCAACGGCCAAACTGAAATAAAAGGTCAGATAATAAAACCGAAATTACCTGAAAGTACCATGATGAGGTCACATATTTCATTTTGTTGGTGATGATGATGTGAATAATTGCTCCGGTCAGCTATGACCAGAAATGGTGAATAAACAATAACAGATGTGACAACACCACCAACAGTTCTATGTGGGACTTTCTAGGAAATTCAAGCTCCAGAGACTTTGAGTTTGTTCATCAGTAATGATATCAGAGCTAATGATGAGTTGCAACTTGCAGGATTGTAGATGAAATACCTTGATTGGCAGAAGTTAAACCACCAATCCTAAAAGAAAGAGGAGATGGGTTACTTTTGGTGAGGACGTAATTTAAATTCTATTAAATCAAGTTTCTGAAAAGAGAATATTCCTCAGAATGATAAATAACAGAGAGAGGAAGCTCTCAATATGTCTTCATCACAGATCTGAAAGGGCAGAAGGACCTCAACATTTATCAGAACACAATGAACAAATGGCACAAAGGAAAGAATACGTAGCAATTAACAGACGACAATGAATATGACGGCATTCATGAGAATACAATGAATATGAACCACTTACCAGAAGAAAATGGATGTGACATCTACGAGATACAGAAGGATTGAATATGTAGACATTAGGAGAATATGATGTAGTATGTAAAATATGATGCAATTAGCAGAAGACATTGGTATGAGCAATTAGCAGAACTATATAAATTACGTATTTATTATTTCCGGTAATGGTCTGTTAAATTAGGATGAACAGGGTGATGTGAAGCTGAAGGTCGGCTGTGACATGGTTAGAATAAATCAGAGGAGGAGAACCGACAGTCTATTACACATGTGTAGAAAGAGATGTTCAGGCATGATATCTGAGCTCCTCACCATGAAATGAGACGTGACTGAGGTGACTCTGAACTCCTGCGTATGTCATGTCAGCGACTTCAGATATATAGTCCTGCTTTTATGACATGTCTTAGTTCTGGATGTAAATCACCATTGTCTTATTTCAGTGGCTGCAGGTGTGTTCATGTCCCAGTCAGCTGACTCGTAGTACGTTTAAGTGCCACAAAAAGACAAATAGCTATATTTAAAGGGTTCAGTATGAGAACCCTGCATGTTTACATTACATTACATTACATTACATTACAGTCATGTAGCAGACGCTTTTATCCAAAGCGACTTACAGGAAGTGTATTCAACATAGGTATTCAAGAGAACTACTAGTCACCAGAAGTCATAAGTGCATCTCCTTTCTTAAACAAGCATCTAAAAGCATAAACCAGAGCATGTCACTTCATTTAACGCTCGAGTTCTGCAGATCTTCTGTATGAAATACACGCTAGCAGGCTTTAATCCTCATCCTTCATACTTATTTAACTCTAAAAGGACAATCCACCGGCTCCCGCAGTAAAAAAGTTACAACCATCACACCTCAATGTTCACTTATTTCTCCTCAAATTACTATTATTTATGGAGTTAATACCCTTCTGAAAAAACAAATAAATTATTGATATTTAAGGGAAGTTCTCCTTTAGAATGAAGTGATATTGCATATAAAATGCACAACCAGCTCTGCTCGCAGTAGACCACACAACAATACACATCTGTGCAATACAATAATTATACAATAATTATTCTGTCTGTATATATAATATTTTATAATATTTTAGTTTTTGTGGATTTTTTTTTACTTTTTTGACTTACTTATTTGATATTCTTTACTGTGTTATTACTTATTTATAATACTTGTTTTTTACTATGTCTCTTGTGTGCACTGTCCTCTCTGCTGCTGTAATCCTGCAAATTTCCCCGCTGTGGAACTAATAAAGGATTATCTTATCTTATCTTATCTTATCTTATCTTATCTTATCTTATCTTATCTTAAACCGCACGATTGTGTGTGATGCTTTAAATTAGGACCCAGGTTCTCAATAAATATTTCCATTCATTTAAACAGCAACGCTTTTAATAGAGTCAAGATCTGATCAGGTTGGTCATCGTGATGTTCATGAAGATTCCCCAACGGCTGACCCATTCCAGGACCGGAGGTCATAAAGGTTTTTATGTTTCAATTTCTGATGTCAGTAGTTAATGTCAATTTGGACATATTCTCATCTTTGTTGAAATCCGATTGGCTCACTGACGTGCTCATGCAAACTGAGGTCAGAAAGACATCCAGAAGGTTCTTGAAGGTCTTCAGCGTCATCAGATTTTCTTTATACCACAAAAAACTGTATCAGTGATAAATTCATTAATCTCCTTCTCAAAAGTTTGAATTTCAGGTCCAGTACATCCTCAAACTAAACTACTGTTTCTCTCAAATGTTTGCTTTTAACTAAATGTCTTACTAAAACTTACCCCATGTAACCTGCGTTTACCAGGAGTGTTGGTTCTGTGAATCCTCAGACATGAAGTCTGCAAGATGCCTTTTGCTATTCTTCTGTTGAAACACTGGCACAGTAATTATCTTTGGGATAAATATATTATAATTATCTTATCTTATCTTATCTTATCTTATCAAGCTACAATCTGGTGAAGGACTTGTGTGCTGTCTACAATAGAAAGTCACCAGTCAATTGCAGCACAGGCTGAAAAACAATTAGTTTAAATGCAACGAGGAATTGCTGTAAAAACATAAATACGTGTATGTAACGCTGTTCTTACTGAACGCTGTTCTTAGTGTATTGATCTGCTTGTTTGGGGGTTTTGTGTATATTTTGTGGCTATAAAGGAAACACTACTTTCGGGTTGGAATCAGTATTTTTACATTTTTGCTGACCATAATTAACTGAACAGCAGTAACCAAGGAGACGGAGGACTCTTTGTTCCACACAGCACCAAACACTGCATCCTTTAGAGGAGAGTGAGCAGGAAAGGAAAGAGGAAGCACTCAGATGTGGATCTAACAAACACCAGAGGACTCATCGGCTTCCTGCTGTGATAAGCACTGGAGCAGAATGTGGAAATGATGTGAGAGCACTGAGACACGTAACACACTGCTGATTAGTGAACAGGAACGCAGCACCTGTTGGGATGTGAGCTCGATGTTTCATCAGATATTGGAGATATATGCGATACATTTGCATGAAAAATAGATGGAACACAACACCCTTTGTCTCCCTGGACCAGTGAAAGGCTGAATCATCTCTGGGTTCCTCCATCATTGTAGTTTGTTCACATGTTTATGTGCTAATGGAATATAATAAAAATATGCACAATGAATTAAGAAATATTAAGTGTAAAAGAAATGAGACTGACATCATTGCAAAATAGAATACAGAATAAATAAGAGTAAGGTACATAAATGAATAAATAAATAAAATATAAAAAGTAAAATACAACAAAAAATATATAAAATACAATAGTAAAAATATTAAGTTTATAAGAAGTGATACTGACACCAGAGTGTAATGGAAATTAAATAGAAAAGTAATATTGAGCATGACATTGAGAAAAGAAGTAGAAAGTTATATTTCACATAGATTAATGATAATAATATTGCACATGAAATTCTTGCCTCAAAGCCCAGTCACACCAAACCATTAGTTCTAGAAGCGTTCTTACATACTGGCTCCTCACTGAACTACTGTGGCTAATGAGCTAACCGCTAACATGCTAGCCTGCCTGAAACATACTAGTGCTAGCACCTTCTCGCTCTCTTCCCTTTACTGACTCTTTTCTCCCTCCTGACATTTAGTTCACAGGATCGTTCATCGGATCTTTAACAGGAAGTAAAGTTCACAACAATCGGCACCAAACACAACTCGTAGCAAACATTTCACAGCCTTTAAATTCTCCGTAACCTTTGTGATAATCATCTGATAGAGGTTTAATGTAACACCTCCCACATGCACTCCGTTTAAACAGCTCTCCAACGCTACACAGCAAGTGATTCCAGCTGAATTGATGAGATGGAGTTGATGAGGCATGAGGAGCAGACCACTTACTGAAGAATTGACATCTTGGAGGAACAGATTCTTCATCTGACAACATCGATATTTATTTCCCTTTCATATACTGTATAGAATCAATATCTCCTCATTGGGTTTAACCAATCATTCTTGTTGCAAAGCACAAACAAAAGGCCATTTAATTTGTGGTTACAGCATTTCTGCACACTACGGAGAGAACACATCTGATTAGGAGCCTCCGTCTGGCTGTGTGAGCCCTTCCTAACTTTATCTCCCTTCTCCATGTGATCTAAACTGTGTGTTAGTTCAGCCCTGCAGGGAATATGCATTGATTTGTGATATGTGCAGCCTCGACTGATCGTATCATTCTGCCTCCCGCTGGCTGCACTCTGAGGTGGAGGCAGAGGACGGAGCCGCTGCAAACATTCATATCCATGATTACATGGAGTGAGATTGAAAACAGAGGTGAGCTGATGCGAGTGAATCCCTTTTCATTATGAAACATGATTGAGTCATTTTTCCTGTTGGGATCTCAAACTCACAGCGTGATCCCAAAACCTCCGACCGAGTCAACGCTGCCTTTAATGAGCGGATGAACATGTGGTCGACCGCCAGACACGGAAAGTTTGATTCAACTCGCTGCGACTCTTCTTCACCTCCGCTCCTGAACTCCTCATCTATTTATCTCTGCACACATCATTAGTGTGAGGAGGGAGTCATTGTCCTGTTAGAGCTTCAACATCTGCTGTGGATGATGTTTAGAGTGTAGACAGGATTCAACCTGGTAAGAAATATAAAAAACACACCAACTGTGTTTACATCACGAAGAGGAGTTTCTCTATTTATTTACATTCATGTGGCTCTGCTGTGTGTGTGTGTGTGTGTGTGTGTATGTGTGTGTGTGTGTGTGTGTGTGTGTGTGTGTGTGTGTGTGTGTGTGTGTGTGTGTGTGTGTGTGTGTGTGTGTGTGTGTATGTGGTGTGGAAGTGTTAAAAAGTACTGCCAAGGATTATGGAACAATTAAAAAGCACTCAAGCCAAGGATTATGGACACACACACACAACACACACACACACACACACACACACACACACACACACACACACACACACACACACACACACACACACACACACACACACACACACACACACACACACACACACACACACACACACACACACACACACACACACACACACACTTTCCTTCTTTCAGCACCGTGGACAGCAGCACTTTTTCTTCCTCTGAAGGTCTGAACTCTGAACCAGCTCCTCTCAGACTGATCCGGGGTCTGCACCGTGAAGTGAGATTAGCAGGTAATCCGTCTATCTCCAGACCTCAGGCCGGTGTTCAGCGTCAGAGCGAGGACCATCAAGGCTGAGTCTTTAGGTGAGCCCTCTGCTGCATCGTATCCCGTCTGTCTGCCTGTCTGTCTGTCTGTCTGTCTGTCTGTCTGCCTTCACCGTCTGTCTGTCTGCCTTCACCGTCTGTCTGTCTGTCTGCCTTCACCGTCTGTCTGTCTGCCTTCACCGTCTGTCTCTCTCACGATCGAATAAAATAAGAAATGCCAAAAAAAGTAGGGCCCCTTATGGGATGCATCACCATGGTAACCAGGCTGCACAGCAAACCTGCTACAGGTTCAGTTCAGAGGATCAATTCATGGAATATGTTTTGCTACTAATAACTAGACGTGTAGTTAAGGTATTGGACAGATAAAACTCCAATATAGTTGTGAACATTGACACAATACATTTTGTGATGTAGCACAACTTGAATCTAATGTTATTAAATGTTTCTATGGAGGTTTTTGAATAAAGCTTCTGATATCTGTGGTCATATTTAATGATTTCAATCACCCTAAAAAAACAGGAAGAAATTAAAGCTGTAAGCAGAGATGATCGGGCCCTCGCACTCCGCACACGTCGGGGTACCGGCGGGACGCGGGCTCAAGAGGCGGCGAACGCCTGCGACAATCGGACACCACGTCCAACAGTTGGATGTATTTTTGTTGTGTGGAGTGCGTGACGCTGGAAATTATGTTCAGCAAAAATTCCAACACTTCCTGTATCCACGATGAAGCCAAAGGAACACAGAAAACGCATTATGTTGTTCTATAACAACTGTAGACCACATCATTTAAATGTCATGTAAATCGGATGCTGTTGGTCACATGATATAAGATAAGATAAGATAAGATAATCCTTTATTAGTCCCGCAGTGGGGAAATTTGCAGGATAATAGCAGCAGAGAGGATACTGCAAACTGGAGACATACACTGTGTGCACAATTATTAGGCAAGTGAGTATTTTGACCATATCATCATTTTTATGCATATTTTCCAACTCCAAGGTGTATAAACTTGAATGCCTATTGGATTTAAGCATTTCAGATGATGTGTATTTGTGTAATGAGGGAGGGTGTGGCCTAAGGAGATCAACACCCTATATCAAGGTGTGCATAATTATTAGGTAGCTTCTTCTCTTCAGGCAAAATGGGCCAAAAAAGAGATTTAACTGAGTCTGAAAAGTGAAAAATTGTAAAAGGTCTTTCAGAGGGATGCAGCACTCTTGAAAATGCTAAGATATTGGGGCGTGATCACAGAACCATCAAACGTTTTGTTGCAAATAGTCAACAGGGTTGAAAAAAAAGACGCAAATGAACTGCCAAAGATTTGAGAAGAATCAAACGTGAAGCTACCAGGAACCCGTTATCCTCCTGTGCTGTCATGTTCCAGAACTGCAACCTACCTGGAGAGCCCAGAAGTACAAGGTGTTCAGTGCTCAGAGACATGGCCAAGCTGAGGAAGGATGAAACCCGACCACCACTGAACAAGACACATACGTTGAAACGTCAAGACTGGGCCAAGAAATATCTGAAGACAGATTTTTCAAAGGTTTCATGGACTGATGAGATGAGAGTGACTCCTGACGGACCAGATGGATGGACCCGTGGCTGGATCAGTACCGGGCACAGAGCTCCACCTCGACTCAGACGCCTGCAAGGTGGAGGTGGGGTACTGGTATGGGCTGGTATTATTAAAGATGAGCTAGTTGGACCTTTTTCGGGTTGAAGATGGACTCAAAATCAACTCCCAAACCTACTGCCAGTTTTTAGAAGACACTTTCTTCAAGCAGTGGTACAGGAAAAAGTCTGCATCTTTCAAGAAGACCATGATTTTTATGCAGGACAATGCTCCATCGCATGCATCGAAGTACTCCACTGCGTGGCTAGCCAGTAAAGGCCTTAAAGATGAAAGAACAATGACATGCCCCCTTCCTCACCTGACCTAAACCCTACTGAGAACTTGTGGGCCCTTCTTAAACGGGAGATTTACGGTAAAGGAAAACAGTACAGCTCTCTGAACATTGTGTGGGAGGCTGTGGTTGCTGCTGCACAAAAAGTTGATCGTCAACAGATCAAGAAACTGACAGACTCCATAAATGGAAGGCTTATGACTGTTATTGAAAAGAAGGGTGGCTATATTGGTCACTGATTCTTTTTTTTTGAAATGTCAGAAATGTTTATTTGTACATTTTGAGTTGTTTGTTTATTATTCTGACTTTAACAGATGAAAATAAACAAGTGAGATGGGAAAATCTGCACACTAATAGTTGCCCAATAATTGTGCACACATTGATATTCTCCTAAGAAAGCCAAAACCTCACTTTTACTTTCTTAAATATTCAAGTTTGAGGTTTATTAACATTTTGGATTGACCAAGAGCACTGTAGTTGTTCAATAATAAAATTAATCCACAAAAATACAACTTATAATTGTGCACACAGTGTAGTAAAAAACAAGATCAAAACAAGTATTAACACAGTAAAGAATATGAAATAAGTAAAACAAGTAAAAAATCCAAAAATAACTTCAATATTATATATACAGACAAATAATTGTAGTATTGTACAGTGTATTACACATATTGTTACATTTCACAGATTTATATAGTTGTTTTTTAGTGTCATGTGGTCTGCTGGGAGCAGAGCTGGTTGTGCAGCCTGACAGCAGCAGGAAGGAAGGACCTGCAGTACCTCTCCTTCACCACCGGGGGTGGAGCAGCCGGTGGCTGAAGGAGCTGCACAGAGCTGCCAGGGTGTCCTGCATGGGGGGAGGTGTTGTTCATCAGGGATGACAGCTTGGCCATCACCCTCCTGTCTCCCACCACCTCCACCGTATCCAGTGGACACCCCAGCACACTGCTGGCCTTCTTAACCAGTTTGTTCAGTCTCTTCCTGTCGGCTGTCGAGATGCTGCTGCTCCAGCAGACCACTGCATAGAAGATGGCTGATGCCACCACTTTCTGGGCTGGCATTATGAACTTCTTACATTTGTGTGGAACAAATTTGAGGTGGATCTGGTTTACCTACTAATTGTGGCAAGCCAAAGTATAGCATCAGTAACTTCCTGTTACCAGAAGGTGGCGCTATGACTATCATTCTAAATTTGACTGTAGATGTCTTCAGGCCCGGAGTCTATTCAAACATATGAAATATGGAAAAGATCTTTGGATAAAAGCCTTGACTGTAATGTAATGTAATGTAATGTCTGACATTGTGGAGTCACATCAGATTATTTGTTCATGGCGAAGGATCGAAATTTGCCGAGCCGCCACATCGCCGCCGTTAAACGAATCCTTACAATCTTCACAATGAAGCATTATCAAGGTCTTAAGGCGTATCTGACTAAATTTGAGAGGGATCTGATTAATTATGGACATTATTATTAACATTATTAATTATTATTATTTGTGACGAGGAGGATGTAAGAGTACACAACATGTAACTTCCTGTTGCCACTAGGTGGCGCTATTACTATGATTCTAAATTGTCATAAAGATGTCTTCAGGTCAGGATGGCATAACATATGAGAAAGTTTGAGCATATTAGACAATGTACGGCCGAGTTATAACAACTTCCTGTTTCATGGCGAATGGTGTGTTTTGGAAGCGACACCACGGATACATAGTTTGATAAGGTTTTGATCTTTTGATAACTTTTGAATGCAAAGTTCTTAAGATCATACTGACCGAATTTGAAGTCAATCGGGTTAAATCTCTAAGAGGAGTTTGTTAAAGTACGTCACCTTGAAATGGTCAAAAAAGTCATAAAATTCAAAATGGCCGACTTCCTGTTGGGTTTAGGGCATACGTCTAACGTACGTCCCATCATGTTACATATACCTACCAAATTTCACGCAGCTAGGTGAAACGCAGCGTTGGGGATAGTCAAAAGGGGGCGCTAGTGTACGTTTATCCCAAGCACCTCTTTTCCCTGTTGGAAGACGCCAAATACATTCGTAGAACAATAGGTCCTCCACTCTGACTACGTCAGTGCTCGGGCCCTAAATATAAATTGACAGTATGTTTAAGAGGACGAGCCCCTGAAGGACTACACACATTGATGGAAATGAGATGTACACATTTATGTATTTATTAAATTTAATGTAAGCAGCGCATTCATTCAGAACGGGGAGGAGACAGTTTAACTGGAATCACTTATCAGTGGAATCCTTGTTGGTGCAAACCGGTCAAAGACTTAAAATATGTGATCTTTACATGCTCAGTGTTGACTCAGTTTCAGGAGATTGACCTAATGTCCTCTTCTACCTAATCAGAAAGAAGACAATGAGGAGTATGAAAACCAGGAGATCAGCACAGACGTTCAAACTGAAGACATTTTAAAAGGTCACATTTAATATCAGTACATTTTAAATCATTTCACACCCTGTCCAACGTTCTATCCACAGAGTCTCTAAAAGAGAGGACACCATCATGTGTAACAACCCATCAGGGAAAATACAAGTTAAACTAAGTAGCCTAGCTAACATATTACTGTTTGCTGTGAGCTGAGCCATCTAAGTTACTGCGTCACACTGAAGCTAATAGCTGAGTTAAATTGAAAATATATGTATTAAGCAAGGTTCATGGGTAATGTGTGTTTAGACCAGAGATGTCTGGTCTGCAGCTCTCAGTCTATCAGATGGAGAAATAATATAGATAATATGTAACACTGCTGCTCGTCCTCATGAGCAAGGTGACAAAGTAGAGGGACTCAACAGTAAAGACAACAGAAGTTCACTCAGCGGTCCTGTTGGGTCTGAAGTTCACAGCATCGTAGAGCACATGATCCGGTTCTGGATCTGGATGTGGCTGGACTCTGCTGTAGAGAGGATCTGTGTGGTTCTGAGGGAAGTGGACTCTGCTGTAGACCAGATCATTCTAATCTGTTGGTGGAGCTGAGACCTCCTCATACACAGGACCAGGGTTTAACTGACGAGGAGACAAATAACTTCACTTTATACTGAACTTCAGTGTTTTCTATTGTAGCAGAGTCTTTAGCTCCAGTCTTTACCTGCTCCATGTGGACTGAGGTTTCTGTTGTTGGAGGTTGACCTGAAGTCCTCTTCTTTCTGATTCATAAAATGAATAAATATGTGAATGAATAAGAGCTTTCAGCTTGTAGATTAAATGTGGTTGGTCTGAAACAGAGGACAGTTGCTCACCTGATCCAGCAGAAGACAGAGAGGGGTATTATAACCAGGAGAGCAGCACAGACTCCTGCAGCTGCTGCTGGTGTCCATTGTCCTCTTTTACTCTGGACAGTGAGAGTCTTTACATGAGAGCTGATGTTGTTGTGGCTTCTGACAGCACAGGCGTAGTTTCCTGCATGCTGACTGCTGACCGGGTCCAGAACCAGGTGTTTGTTGTGGTTCTCTGTCGGGGTCAGAGGTCGACTGTTGAAGAACCAGATGTAGTTTGTGTTGTCAGTCAGAGGACAGCTGGTACTGCAGGTCAGTGTGACTCTCTGGTCCTCTGTCACCACTGCAGAAGGACTCAACTCCACTTTCAGGCCTGGAAGATGTAAAAAAAGGGCATTTTACTAGAGATTGTTTTTCACTACGTCTGTGCAGTCCTATAAGGCATGAATGAAGCATTTTAGGACTTTAACAGGAAGTAAAAGAAATGGTTCCGAAGTTTATACATGAGCTAAAACAGAGAAAGTCAACATAATGTTGAGAGTTACCTGTGACAACCAGAGTGACTCCAGGTGAATCAGACCGTACCCATCTATGGTCATCTTGGAGTGTGAATGTGTATTCTGCTGAGTCATCCTTCTTCAGGTTACTGATTGTCAGGATGTGTTGGTTCTTCATGTTGTCATGATACTTCACACCACCTTCAGCTTTAATTGGCTCTTTAACGTCTTCCTTCACTCTTCTCTTTATTTTCAGCCATAATTTAGACGTTGGTTGATAGTTGGAATAAGAATATTCACTAGAGATGTTGACTGAAGAACCTTCCAGAGCACAGATTCTCCTGCTGACATAATTCACACTCCAACAGTTCTCATCATAAACACCTGAAATAAAGATGAAAGACAACAATCAGTTTCAGTTTAAGAACCTTCTGAACAAGATGTTTGAATCAACTCTACAACTAAAGCCTAGAAATGAAAATCTGTTGAATCAACACGTCTCATCAAAATCAAACATGAATTCTCACAGCTGATGTTTACCACTTCATAACAACTGCTTTATACTGGAAAGGCTTTCTGTTATTTTGTCCACATCCTGTGACGTTTAATCAGTATATAAATCATCATATTTATCATTATTTGTAGACCATTAACACAAATATCCATTTTATAAGTTAGGACAAACTTTAAGTTACTCACAGACTTCAGCAGAGTGCAGATCCTCCAGGCCTTTTACAGCACAGGAGAAACTTTCAGCAGAAGAGAAGTAAACTACCATCTGTTGTTCATGATGATATTTAACTCTACGTCTGCTCAGATACCATGTAAAGTCAGTTAGAGGACAGCTGGTGTTACAGGTCAGTCTGACAAAGTTTGGGTTGGCTGTAGGACTCCTTTGAACATGTAATTCTGTTGGGAGATAAACATTTTTCCTAAATGATATTAAATCAGTTTATTACAAAGCCAACATTATTAGATATAAACTCAAAGACTGGTTAATCCAGAAAGAGAAAAAAATACAATTCATGAAAGAAAACAGAAAAAGTTGTGACTTTAAAAGGATGAGAGGTGTGTTTGTGTGTAAGTGTTTGAGAAACTCCACCTGTTGGATATGTGATGGAGCAGGGCTCCTCCTCTGATGTCTGCTTATTAGAACACATTGTCCCTTTAGCATAGGTCACCTTAAAGCAGCTCCGTGTGACAGAATCTGGACAAAATAAATGACATTCAGTGTTTTTATTGGTGATTGTATCTGTTGAAGGTGTAACCCATTAATCCAGATGTTTCATCCTATAACAAGGAGCTAAATGTTGTCACTCACCCACTGAGACTTCAGGGGCTCTGAGGTCCTCGTAGCCTTTGATAGCACAGGAGTATCTGACTGCTTCCTCACTGCTGACCAGCTGTTGGTACCAGGGAGACCAGTCCTGATAGAGGACCTCTCTGTTCTGGTACCAGATGTAGACTGCAGGCTCTTCAGTCAGAGGACAGCTGCTGCTACATATCAGTGCTACTGTCTGTCCGTCTGTGGTGGGAATCACCTTCACCTGCAGGTCTGGATGGTCATGTGTGACATGAGATTTTAAATATATGTATATATATATATATAAATCTAAAGATTCTTAAAGTAATAAATACTGACAGTCACTGTACCTGCTACATGGAGTTTGATGCCCTTTAACCAGCAGTTTGATGGGTCGTCTGCATTCTCTCTGCAGCAGTAAACATTCTCATCTCTGTCTGTTAGATCTTTGATTGTTAGAGTTGGATGACTTTCATCAGACATGTTGTACGTTACACGTTTTCCGTCTGCAGACAGTTCATTCTGAACATACTTGGAGCCTTCCAGTGTTCAGTGTACCATTTGTATCTTGAAGTGGGATGTAGAGCTGAGCAGGGCAGATCCACTGATGAACCTTTTAAAGCACAGATGCTGTTTGTTTGTCCCTGAACACCTTTAACAGAAGATTTTATCAATAAACATCTTTTTATAACATTCTTCTTTACACTGATCAGTCAATGCTGCTAGTATAAAAGAGTAAATGATCCTACTGATATACTTTAATGCATCAAACAGCACATATCAGCAGAATAAACAATCATCTTTTCTTTAATGAATAATAAAAAGCTGCTGTCCATTCCTAAAACCTTTGAACAGTTCCCAGTTGATGAGTATTACTGTATATAAGAAAGGATTAGCAGTCATTCATACCTGAGATGAACAGGATGAAACCCAGAAACACACATCCAGCTTCTGCCAACAACATGGCTGTTGTAGTCTTCAGCTTCTAATCAGAGAGTTGATCTTATAATTTAACGACCTTATTCCAACTGCTGTGTTTATGAAAACTCATAAAACACAGAGAATATCAATGAGTGGTCAAAATCAACAGCAGTCTTCTTACAGAGACAGAATGGACTGTTGGTCAGTGTGACGGAGGCTGCCAGATAAACTGCATTCAGCTCTGACACCTAAAGAAACACTTCCTTCCTCTTTATCATTAATAGTTCAAAGGAAACGTGTAGAGCAGCATTTATCGGATATGACCTCATATTTAGTCATTAAGACCTTTGACTTCATCTTCACTCTGTATTCGATCTAAATGATCATTGTTTAGTATTTTACATAGTGACAGTGTATTCATGCAACATGCAGCAGGAGCCTGTTATTTGATATTTTCATCTAAAAGTTGTTAAAATTCCCAGAGTGAGAGCAGAGAAATGTGAAGCTGTCTGTGGTTGTTTTGTGTTGGAAATATCAACTGCAGACTCAAATATCTACATTCTTTAGGTTTCAGTGGAAGGTATATCTGTGTGTCGTCTGCGTAGCAATGAAAAGAGACATTATGACGTTTGATGATTTGACCTAGGGGAGCATGTATATGGAAAATAAAATTGGACCTAAAATAGAACCTTGCGGAACACCACAGGTAATGTTAGAAGTAGAAGATGAGTCATTACCTATGGTGACCGAGTGGGTTCTGTCAGTGAGGTAAGAATAAAACCAACTAAGTGCAGAGTCCTTGATGCCAACCCAGTTCTTAAGATGGTTGATTAAAATGGCATGGTCTACCGTGTCAAAGGCTGCACTTAGGTCCAAAAGGATTAAAATCGAGCTCCCCCCTGTCAGCTGCTAAAAGGAGGTCATTGGACACCTTGAGGAGGGCGGTTTCTGTACTGTGTAAAGCTCTAAAACCTGACTGAAACTTCTCAAACACATCATTAAGACCCATAAAGGCTAGAAGGTGGTTTGAAACAACTTTCTCTAAAACTTTTGATAAAAACGGAAGTTTAGAAATAGGCCTGAAATTGTTAAGAACCGAGGGATCAAGATTCGGTTTCTTTAAAAGAGGTTGGACCTCAGTATGTTTAAGACTGGATGGAATAGAACCTGTTGGGCATATGGACGAGTAGTCCAGTCTTCAACAATCACATAAAATACTGGGCCCGGTTCAGGAGTGTCAATAACCTGTTTGAGAAATTTAGTTGGTATAAAATCAAGGCTGCACGTGGTTGATTTCATCGGGATGCGCCTGTCTCGTTTCTGCTAAAGAGGAAAGCAATACAGGATTATTTCGGCTGCTAAAATAACTCCTGAATATCCTTCGGCGAACATGTAAAACACGGTCTGGGGGACAAATTTGTTGCCTGATGTCCTGTACTCTGTTTGCAAAGCAATGTAAAAACTGCTGGTTTGAGCTCTTGTGAGGCATCAGTGAAATGGAGAGGGGAGGGGGGAGGGGTGGGGGTGACCATTGAGTCAATTATTTTGAATAAAAGTCTTGGATTTGAGTGGTTTGGCTGAATTAAATTAGAGAAGTCAAAGGCTTCTTGCTTCTTTCCCTGCCACTTGATAGACTCCTCCCGTCGCATCTTTCAAAAAAAATTCACCGTTACTCTTGCAGTCTCTCTTTAAGTCTTTGGCATTCCTGCCGACTCCTGACTGGGTGTTCCATCGGCATCCCGTATTCCTGTCCAGACGGCGTTCTGGCCGACTCCTGACCTGTCGGTTTCAAGGGGGCAACAGAGTCCTGGACATTCTGGCAGGTGTCTGGGTGATTAAAGGGCGGCGAACGGGATACCAGACACTCTGGTGGGCCCAAGGGTGAGGATTAAAAGCAGGCCTAAAAAAGCAGTCGTAAAAAGCTCAGAAAACTTGCTAGCAGACAGAGAGTTAAAAACTCTGGCGGACAGGTGAGCTGTCAGTAACTGTTAGAGGATGTAGTAAAACCACATTAAATAAAACCGCTTTGTGATCAGACACACAGATACCCTTTGTCTCAAAGCTGTCAGGGCAGAGACCACTATAAGTGAGCAGGTCTAGGGTGTGACCCTTTGAGGACCCTGTAACAGCTCTCAGGGATATCCATAAAATCTGTGACAAAGGTCTGTGAAGGGCAGCAGACATGTATGTTAAAATCACCTAAGATAAGAATTTTGTCGTACTTTGATGTCACATGGGAAAGTAACTCCACAAACTCTTGGATAAAAACACTGTTGGGCCTGGGTGGTCTGTAGATTATTAAAATGATCACTGGATCCTTGAGTCTTGACGCATCGGCGCCCCTGCCGATTCCTGTTCCGTCGGCATTCCTGCCGACTCCTGACGCATCGGCGCCCCTGCCGACTCCTCTTCCGTCGGCGCCCCTGCCGACTCCTGTTCCGTCGGCGCCCCTGCCGACTCCTGTTCCGTCGGCATCCCGGCCGACTCCTGTCCAGACGGCGTTCTGGCCGACTCCTGAGCTGTCGGCGTTCCTGCCGTCTCCTGACCCTTCAGCGTTCCTGCCGACTCCTGACCCGTCGGCGCCCGGTCGACTGTGCGCGTCTGGGTGCCGGCTCAAGAGGCGGCGAACGCCTGCGACAATCGGACACCACGTCCAATAGTTAGATGTATTTTTGTTGTGTGGAGTGCGTGACGCTGGAGATTAATGTTCAGCAAAAATTCCAACACTTCCTGTATCCACGATAAAGCCGAAGTGAACACAGAAAACGCATTATGTTGTTCTATATGTTCCTAGGAAGCCGCCTGGCCTTCGGAGGGCCTCTGAGTATCCAGTCAGCCAGACCAGGAAGGAGGCAGGGCAGAAGGAGAGGTCGGTTCCCCAAACTGCACGTCTCGCCGGAGGTCCGAGCCTACGTCTCGCCGGTTCCGGCTCCACGGGCACCGCCTGTCCCATCGGCGTCCCAGCCGATTCCTGTCCCGTCGGCGTTCCGGCCGGCGCCTGCACCATCTCCTGTCCCGCCTGACCCTTCGGCGCTCTGGCCGACGCCTGCACCATCTCCTGTCCCAGCTGGGCCGCAGCAGAAAATGAACAAATGATTGTAGTGCCCCCTATTGGATGAATTGAAGGAACATTTCAGGTTATGTTACAGGATGCGATGCCTAAAAAGAGCAAAACTTTTGCACTCCAGTAGGACGACAGGTGCGTAGGGAGAATACCTCAAGTAGACAATATAGAACAAAAACTCCTGCACACTGGCTTCTTCACTTGCGTATAAATGTATTTTGGTCACGACGTTTCGGTGTGTAGACCTTCATCAGGTTATTTTACATGGAAGTGAGGATGCATGCATTTAAATAGCATTTGGGGTTCGTAAATGGGTTGGTAGACCAATCTGATTGCCCCAATCACATGACATCCACAAATCAGAACCATGGACAAATAAACAATCAATTTACATCATATGTGGCACTAAAGCCTATAAACATGAAAACATACACATAATATACATGAGGTATGTCTTCAATCAAAAACCACATAAAGATAAATATAGAAATTGTAGAAAGGCTATAATGCCGAGATCAATACTTTCCTATGTCTTTTGTAGGACAGGATTTTTAGGACTTTGCATAGGTTATCTTCTAAAGTCTGTCCCTAGAAAAGAAAGAAAGGACAAAATATGTCACATTATAAAGAACGAGTGTTATACGTTTGAAATAAGTACATGAAAATCACAAACAGGATTGGTGACAATGGGCAGCCCTGGCGGAGGCCAACACGCACTGGGAACAAGCTCGACTTTGTGCCGAGTATCCGGACACAGCTCTCACTTTGGTCATACAAAGGACCGAATGGCTCGTAATGTGAACCAGGTACCCCATATTCCCGCAGTACCCCCACAGGACTCCCCAGAGGACTGCAGTCGAGCCTTCTCCAAGTCCACAAAACACGTGTAGACTGGATGAGCAAACTCCCATACACCCTCCAACAGACCTGTAAGGGTAAGAGTTGGTCTGCTGTTCAACGTCCAGGGCGAATCCGCGTTGCTCCTCCTGAATCCGAGGTTCGACAATCGGACGGGCCTCCTTTCCAGCACCCTGGAGTAAACTTTCCCAGGGAGGCTGAGCAGTGTGATACCCCTATAATTGGAGCACACTCTCCGGTCCCCCTTTTTGAAAATGGGAACCACCACGGTCTGCCACTCCACAGGCACTGTACCGACTTCCACTTGCGACAGTGAAGAGGCGTGTCAGCAAGACAGCCCCAGCAATGTCCAGAGCCTTTAGCATCTCCGGTCGAATCTCATCACTCCTGGCGCTTTGCCGCTGAAGAGCTTTTTAACTACCTCAACGACCTCCGCCAGGCATATGGACGAGTCTTCCCTGAGTCTTCAGACTCTGCCTCTTCCACAGAGGACGTGTTGGTCGGGTTCAGGAGTTCCTCAAAGTGTTCTTTCCACCGCTCGACAATATCCCCAGTCCGGGTCTGCAGTTCTCCCCCCCTGCTGAGCACAGCCTGAGAAAAGCCCTGTTTCCCCTTTCTGAGTCGTCTCACGGTTTGCCAGAACTTCCTTGAGGCCATTCGAAAGTCCTTCTCCATGGCCTCGCTGAACTCCTCCCACACCCGGGTTTTTGCCTCAGCAACTGCCGCAGCTGCAGCCCTTCTGGCCAACCGGTACCTGCCTGCTGATTCAGGAGACCCCTCGGCCAACCAAGCCCGAATGGCCTCCTTCTTCAGCTTGACGGCCTCCTTCACCGCTGGTGTCCACCAGCGGGTTCTTGGATTGCCGCCACAACAGACACCGATCGCCTTCC